>NC_059272.1:26667728-26685228 GCF_017591435.1 Portunus trituberculatus
TCTCTCTCTCTATCTCTCTCTCTCTCTCTCTCTCTCTCTCTCTCTCTCTCTCTAATATCTTCAAGGAAACCAATTTTATGGATGCTCGTCTCACCATTGTTCCAGCTAACTTCACCTCACAGCACTTCACAGCATCTCACCTCACCTTATATCACCTCACCTCACCTCACAGCATCTCACAGCATCTCACCTCACCTTATATCACCTCACCTCACCTCACACCTTACACGCCACCTTACCTCAGTAGCCAAGCTTTACATCAGTGGACTTTGCATCTTGGCTATCAGAAAAAATGGTGCCAAAAAATATAGTATCTCATCTTATCTTATCTTATCCTAACCTAAAATTACTATACTGACTTCACCTCATCTCACTTAAAGCTCACTTCACCTAAACCTTACCTCAAGTCACTCTCCTCACATCACCTCAACTAACCTAATTCAACCTAACCTAACCTAATCGACACTCACCAAGCCGAAATTCACGTAACCTCATCTAACCTAACGTTACCTTAGAGCCAAACCTCCCCTCACCTACCTTAATTAACCTAACCTAATCTAACTTTAACCAAACCTAGCATAGTCTTTTATTTTCTTCTCACTTATTGCCTCTACAACTTCACACACATTTTTTTTCAACATAACATCAAACCTGTTAAACATTTCTAGGGTCTTCCTCTTTCTTTTTTTCTTTTTTTTATTCTTCCTCTTATCATTACCATTATTACAGTTCTCAGCGTTATTACATTTCTCGCTGACAAAAGGGCATTCCCGCTACAAGTCGCCATATTCCTCGTGTCTCGTAAAAGCAGTTAAAAGGGACTGCAAACCACTTTCCCCCAAGGTTTATATTCCCACAAAATAAGAAAAAGCAAAGAGGAGCACATTTTTAGTTCTTTATATTTCTCTCTCTCTCTCTCTCTCTCTCTCTCTCTCTCTCTCTCTCTCTCTCTCTCTCTCTCTCTCTCTCTCTCTCTCTCTTAGGGGATGTTTTTCTTTTCCTTCCTTCATGCTTCTGTTATATGCCACCCCAGAGTTTGGCCGGAAATTAAAAGTTTGCTGGATGTTTACTCTTATTATTCCTCCTCCTCATTGCTCTCCTCTTGTTTTCTTTTTCTTTTCTTTTTATGATCTTTGCATTAGTCGCTGTGTCTCACTTCCTTCCTACTTCAATCGCTTTCTTTTTTTTTTTTTCTTTGATTCTTACTCTCCTGCAATTTTACCTTATTTTTTTTTTGTCATATTTGTTCTTTCCCCTTCTTATCTTTGCATTGGTTTCCGCCTTTCCTCCCTTCTCCCATTATCATCCCCTCATTTTTACTGTTGCTGTTCTTCCTTTTATTAATTTTGTTATGGTTTCTGCTTTTCTCTCTCTTTCTCTCTCTCTCTCTCTCTCTCTCTCTCTCTCTCTCTCTCTCTCTCTCTCTCTCTCTCTCTCTCTCTCTCTCTCTCTCTCTCTCTCTCTCTCTCTCTTTCTCTCTCTCTCTTATAACACCTCTCTTCTTCACCACTGCTCCATTTCTTTTTATCAATTTTCCGCTTTTTCTATAATTTCTCATGGTTTCTGCTCCTCACTTTCTTCCAGCGTTCTTCTCCTCATTCGTTGCTATCTCCTACTTATTTGAAGCAGCACAAACGGTACGGTTTTTCCTTTTCCTTTTTTCTTTTTCTTTTTTTGTGTGTGCGGAGGAGGGGGTTAGCGACCCTCTATACTCATCGCCCACGTTAATGACCCCAATCTCCTGGGCCGTGGTGCTGACAGGTGGGGTCAGTGCGGCTTAACTGTGCATTACCTACAATTTGCCCTACTTCTCTCACTCCAGGCCACCCCACAACGTTCCCTTACCTCACCATCACACCCAACATATTACAGCCACATGTCGCTTAACTGTGCATTACCTTCAGTTTGTCCTACTTCTCTCACTCAACAAGAGCAAGTTACCCCGCAACGCTCCCTCTTCTAACCTAATCTAATCCAACGTTCCTAACCTCACCACGACACCCAACGCAAAGTTACATGCACACACGTCTTTATTGGTCTAAACATGCAATGCTTTCCACACCCCGTCCCTGTGCGTTCTGCCTTTCCTGGTGTCACTGTCTCCACCACATTCATTGCCCACTCCAACACCATTACTTCAGCCTCCACCTTCATTGCCATTGGAGCTTTCATCAATATCACCACCACTACCCCTACTACTACCACCAACATCGCTGTCACCACCACCACATCTTCATCTTTTCGTCTCTTCTGTTTTTGTTTCCAGGAGATGGTTCCCACCACTCAATATGTTCCTTTCTCACCTCCAACACACGCACATTCACACGTACCCACACCCACCCACCCACCCACTCACCCACACACACACGCCCGGTAGCTCAGTGCTTAGAGCGCTGGCTTCACAAGCCAGAGGACCGGGGTTCGATTCTCCGGCCGGGTGGAGATATTTGGGTGTCTCCTTTCACGTGTAGCGCCTGTTCACCTAGCAGTGAGTAGGTACGGGATGTAAATCGAGGAGTTGTGACCTTGTTGTCCCGGTGTGTGGTGTGTGCCTGGTCTCAGGCCTATCCAAAGATCGGAAATAATGAGCTCTGAGCTCGCTCCGTAGGGTAACGTCTGGCTGTCTCGTCAGAGACTGCAGCAGATCAAACAGTGAAACACACACACACACACACTCCCTCTCCTTCACGCCCACTTCCCTCGCCACTGGAAGCCCGAATGAGAAGTAATTAGTATGTGCAGTAGAAGACGATCCTCGCAAACTTTCACGCGTACCCTTCGCCGGATGGAAAAACAACCTAATATTAGCAAAACCCACACGTGCCGTCACTCAGCTGAGCCACAATTACACAGCAGCACGGTTACCAAAGCACCAAATCCTGATACAACCCAATACTCACTTAACACTACATTTAAGGGGAGAACTGGACTGCGACACACACTGATCTCTTCCTAAGGTCTTCGATTGCAACATATTTTCCAGGTAAGAGGTGATATTTTCTGCTGTGTTTCTAATAGAGATTTCTGGATAAAGAGAGTTCCAGACTGACACAATACCAGCTCAAGTTGCTCTCCAGGCTTCACTATCATCACATTTTTCAGAGCAAATAATGTTATTACGATCCATTTCAATCAGGTGAGAATTTCGAAGATGGAAGAGTTTAACCAAATGACGTGAGGAGGAATGGGTAGGATGGCGCAAGTGGATGCAGTACAGTCAGTGATGAGTGTTTCCTGTGCATCTATTTCAATTATTTTCTCATTGGTTGCTGTGACGTCTTAAACTTAACAAAATGCAGTGGTTTAAGCTCAGAGTATAATTCTGAAAGGCATCAGTGACACCAAGAAGTGAATCGTTGAGTAACTTCAATCTTTCAGTATCTACAATTACATTTTTTCACCATTAGGGTTATTCTTCTGAAGTAGTAAATGCCACATTGTCACCAGCAGCCTTGTAGTTTACTTTAATAGGTATGAGGGAACAAATGTTAGCTACTCTCGCATTCTTTAACTAAGAAATCACACTCGTTTGCAAGAATGTATTAAGAAACCCGCCTGACATATTTATTTTTCTAATTTTGTACACGGAAAATCCTAACGTCATAATACCTCTCCCAATTACAAACAATTCAGTGTTATAAGGTAAACATTACACATTTTCTCTCATCATTCATTAAAACCCGCATCTTGAAACGCTTTGGGGCTCTCATTAGGAAGATTTTCCAATGCCATGCACATGATCAGTCGCGTTCTAATACCTGTTTTTCCTGGTGATAGGACAGAATCCTCTGTAAACTGCCAATTCCTTCCATTATAAAAGGAATGATTAAATAAACATGGCCACAAAACATGTGAAAATAGAATAAATGAGATAAGTTTCCCAGCAGACACTACATACTTAAGATTCCCACTCACCATCCAGCAAGTGTCATTTAGATCCTGCAGTACATTGATAACATATGATCCCAGTGTTCCCTCCTCGACTCCCTTCTGGTATTTGAGTCATCAGAGACAGGCGAATAATTAGGAATAAAAGATACTGTTGTTTGTGTTATGACATTGTCCTCACAAACACAAACACAAACACAAACACACACACACACACACACACACACACACACACACACACACACACACACACACACACACACACACACACACACACACACACACACACACACACACACACACACACACCTTAGGTAGACAGGAAATTAAAGGTAGTTTGAAGAATTAGGAACAGCCTGACTGTAGACAAATTTCCAGGAAGAAGGATAGGGAAATGTTTATATAAAGAGTTGAAAAGTTTGACTGGTATACACAATTTCGGAAAATAACAAGAGGGACCCCATCATGTCTATAAGCCTTCCGAGGGTTTAGGCCAGCGAGAGCACGGAAAACATCATCGCCAATGATTTTAAGGTTAAAGGTGACACGTCCAAATATTTCAAACATGGAAATTTTCATCTATCAATGGAAAATGCGATGCAAATGCTATTTTTGTTCATTAATAGAAAATATTACTGAGGCGGAATGATCAGTAAGCAGCGACCATTTTTCCTTTTCTGCGAATGTTTATTGTGTTCACTGTTACCAGATAAAAAATAATGAGCCCGACAAGGTTTTATACGTTAGAACGGCAAAAATTCCACAGAGGTAAGCCTATTCATCACACCAGCATCATATACCTTGCTGTCAATCCTTCGAAGGTGAAAGGAATTCAGTGATGATGAATGTACAGTGTCCACGGTTTATGGACGTGAATACAAAATGCCGAGAAGTGTGGCATATTCCGTGCTGTTACCTGCCTGCCTTGGGTACCGTCAGACTCGAGGACAGACTGTTAGGAAATGGAATAACTGCCACTCACCACATACCTGAAAGGTCATACGGGCACAGCAAAGACAAAGGTCACCATGACAGTTTATCGCGTGGCTGCTTGGAAGCTCATACACAGCTATCTGGAAAATTGAAGAAATCGACAAACTTGGTCAACTTATAAAGTTCTATTTCAGTACACACACACACACACACACACACACACACACACACACACACACACACACACACACACACACACACACACACACACACACACACACACACACACACAATACAATATAGATATATATATATATATATATATATATATATATATATATATATATATATATATATATATATATATATATATATATATATATATATATATATATATATATATATATATATATATATATATATATATATATATATATATATATATATATATATATATATAGCTTGAGATGATCAAACCTATTATTATTGAAGACGCTATATTAAAGATATTGCATTAGAAGACAAAGCGGAAAGTCACTGAAAAGAAAAATATTGTATGGTTCAAAATGCCTCAAATAAATATAGTATCAAAATAAAAAGTAGCACACTTGTTTGCCAAATTTAAAACTTTGACAGCGTCAGGGAAGGATTAGAGTTTTTAAAGAGTTTTAAACTAAAACACCAGAGTTAAGGAGTAATCTTGGTGTGTCACACCCAGGAAAGTGGAGAAGCGAAATGTCTCCTTGTCGGTGCATGTTTTTTTTTTTGTATGAGGGGAAACTGGCCAAGAGCAACATAAAACGAAAAAAAAAATAGTCCACTTAGTTGCCAGTCCCCTTACAGGGAACTGGCTTCATACATCGCTGGCATCATCGCCAGACTGAATGATAAGTGTCCTGCATTTTGCTGTTATCAATATTCTTTTTCTTTCTTTCTTTTATCGCTTCGTTTCACGCCGCGCCGCGTCAGACACTGATGACGCACCAGGCGACTTGGACTATTATTATAATCTTTTCCTCACAACACTGTCGACAAGGTTTTGTAGCTCTGGTTGACAATGTAATAGCAGTTGCGAAAACTACTGGTGGAAACAATACTGACGGCCATCTCTGCTTGGTTGTTTCTGGTGTAGTTATCTAATATCTCACTCTTCTTCACTTGCCTAATAAGAGATTTACTGCAGGAGTGAGACCACTTCTTACTTCACACACTCTCCTTCTGCAGCATACATAAGCTAATCACCTTTCACCTGCTGCTTTCAACTGCTTCGTCTGACTACACACTTTTCAGCATCCGATATGGCTGTTTCACTCATTCAGCCTTCCCGTCTTCATATTTCCCATGAGCAGGTTTTAAGATTTTCCAACGAAGCAACACATTTTTCCTCCTGGGTGTTTGTAAATTTTTGTTTCTTCTTTTTCTGTTATAAAAGTGTGTGAGTACTTTGGGAGCCACGCGGATGATGATTCCAAAAGCTTCTGTTATGTCAGCCTAGTGTACGCCCAAACACCACCAATCTTCCTCACGCCCCAGGAGTCTCCTTTGTGTGGTGGACTCAGACGCGTCCTCGTGTTGTTGTTGGAGGTACGAGTATTTTAGGCCAACAAAGGGGACGCGCTTAATCTCCTTAATCCTCAGACGTTCCTCCTTCCCGCTGTCCTGCCTGCCCGCACGTGCTCCTCTCAACAGTTTTCAATTTCATAATTCTTTTTTCATTGTTCATCACTGTACTGTGAGGGTAGATGTTCAAAGATAAAGCAGCAATGTAGCGGCTAACGACGACACTATTCTCCCTATGGCAATTTTCATCTTCCTAGCAAACTAACAGTCACTATGAACTAAACCATGTCTTGAAGCTACGAGGTAAATAACAGGTAGCTTTGAGAACTAACAAAACAAGGATACAAGGAAGACTAGGAAGAATGACAGTAGTAATAGATAAACAGAGTGGCATTCTACCGCGACCCTTCTCTCTCTACAAGGGTAATGAAAGCATGGAAGCAGCAAAACAACCAGGGCCAGACGAACACCAACGACTAACAATGACTGAGAGAGACGAGAAGGACGAGGACGAGGACCACGATAGCAGTGGACAAGAATAACAGGAACGTAAGAGACGAGAACAAGGATGACGAAAACAACTGAGAGAGAGAGAGAGAGAGAGAAAGTAAAGGAAGGGAAGGAAATGACGAACAGGACGATAACGAAGACCAAGAACAAAGGCAATAAATAGGAAAGACGATGAGAGAGAAACCAAAGGAGGAGGAGGACGAGGAGGAGAATGAGGGGTAATAATGCTAACAAACGCTACGTATTTCCTTTCAAGTGCATGAGTGAATAGGTAGTAGGTAGGATGAGATACTTGGCTCACCTATAAGTAAACCTTCGCATCCATCTGTACGGAGAAAGAGGGAGGGAGAGAGGGAGAGGGAGAGGGAAGACGGCCGCAGGGAAGAGATAGTGGGAGTCTTTTGTTGTGCGTGAACGGAGGTTGAAAAGCACGCTAAAATTATTGTCCAGGAAGCATGAATATTGTCAGGCATACATAGTGACAGGGTGTGTGTGTGTGTGTGTGTGTGTGTGTGTGTGTGTGTGTGTGTGTGTGTGTGTGTGTGTGTGTGTGTGTGTGTGTGTGTGCTCTGGCGCGCCGTAATGTGTCCTTACTATCAAGATGAACTGCAATTTTTCAGCACAATTTAAAACGACAATTTTTCACTATCACCACCACCACCGCCTCCACCACCACCACCACCACCACCACCACCACCACCCGTTCCGTCCCCTCCCTAAGTGTGTGTAAAGGAGATGATGGAGGAGGAGGAGGAGGAGGAGGAGGAGGAGGAGGAGGAGGAGGAGGAGGAGGAGGAGGAGGAGGAGGATGGTAACATAATAATAATAATAATAATAATAATAATAATAATAATAATAATAATAATAATAATAATAATAATAATAATAATAATAATAATAATAATAATACAGATAAAAATAATAATGATAATAAATAAATAATAATAACAGGTAAAAAAAAGAAAAGTGAAAAAAAAAACATTTACAAAACAATGACAACGGAAAAAAAAATCAACACACCACCACCACCACCACCACCACCACCAACAACAACAACAACAACAACAACAACAACCATAAAAAAAAAAAAAAAAACTACGTATATAGCATCGAGGTCAGTTATCGACCGGCAGGAGTCTTGATTTACGAGGACAACATCTTGCTGAGGGAGGAAGGCAAACATCCCTTCCTCCCTCCCTCCCTCCCTCCCTCCCTTTATTATCTCTATCTCCTTCCCTCCTTCCCTCTACTCCTTCCTTCACCATCTCTCTTACTTTCTTCCTTCCTTCGTCATTCTTTTTCTATACTTTCCTGCTATTCTACTCCTTCCCTACCTTCCTTTACTCTCGTTACCTTTTTTCCTCTCTTCTTCACTCTCTTTCTTCCTTCGTCCCTCCCTCCCTATTCTTTCCTTCTATTCATTTTATATTCCTTCCTTACCTTCCTTTACTATCGTTATCTTCTCTCCTTCCCTCCTTCCTCATTTCTTATTCTTATCCCTCCTTCGTCTCTCCTCTTATTATTTTTCTTCCTATTCCTTTTAAATTCCTTTCCTCCCTTCTCTTACTGTCGCCACTTTCTTGTCTCTTTTCCCTCCATCATCATCTTTAATTCTCTTTCTTTCTTTGTCGCTTTTATCTTTATAATTTTTCTTCCCATTCTTTTTACATTTCCTCTCTCCTTTCCTTTATGATGTCTCTTGTTTTTTTTTTTTTCTCTTCCTTTTCTCTCTCTCCTCTACTCCTTTCATCATCCTTCTCTCCTTCTCTCTATTTCTTCAATAAATCTGCCTTCTTTCTTCTCTCCCTCCGTTCCTGCTTTCGTTGTTCTGTCTTCCTTCCTTCGCCCCTTCCTTCCTTATCTCTCTTAGCTTCTTTCTTATCTTCTTCCATTCCTTCTTTCGTGTCTCTCAGTCTTCCTTCCTTCGTTCCTATGTCCTTTCATCTTTTCTTTCTTATCTCTTCTTTCGTCCATCACTTAAAGCTTTCCTTCGTTTCCTTCCTACCTCTCTCTCTTCTGTCTTTCTTTCTCTCTCAATCATTTTTCCGAACTATTGTTTTCTTTCAATCACAAGACTTTTATCCCTTCTCCTCTCCCTCTTTTTTTCTTTTACCTCTTAGTTTTTTATATTTTCATCATCTCTCTTCTCTTCTTCTTTTCATTTTTCCTTCATTTTTCTCATCCGTGATTTTTTTCTTTTCTATCGCTCTCTTCATCTTCCTCACTTTTTTGTTCATATTTCCAACTTTCATTTCTCCTTTCCTCTTTGTACCCTGTCCATTATTTTCAATTTCTCTCCTTTTTTCTATATTTTCTATTTTTTTCCTTCGTAACTGCATCCTTCCTGTTCTTATATTCACTTTTCGTCCTCACTTCTTGGCATTTCCTCTCCTTGTCTTTCTCATCCTCGTCACTCTTTTTTTTCCATCACTACCGCCTCCTCCTCCTCCTCTCCTCCTCCTCCTCCTCCTCCTCTTTCATCTGCTTCCTTAACATTCTTCTCGTCTTTCATACAGTTTTCATGTTCGCCTGTCTATACTTGATATCTTATTTCTTCTATCTTTTCCTTATGATACGCGCTTTCATTACTGTCCTTTTTATCGTGTTTCCGTTTGAAAATTCTCTCTCTCTCTCTCTCTCTCTCTCTCTCTCTCTCTCTCTCTCTCTCTCTCTCTCTTGTACCCTTCTGTCTCTCCATGTGAGTTGCTGCATCCATATATCTTAGGGCGTGTCCTTTCCAGCGTCCGAGTCCCTCTCTCTCTCTCTCTCTCTCTCTCTCTCTCTCTCTCTCTCTCTCTCTCTCTCTCTCTCTGGCACTTTTCAGAGTTCTGTAATCTGACTACTGTTTTTAGTCTGTGGGGACATGGAAGATACTAGTTAGGTGAACTCAATAACAAGAACTCTCTCTCTCTCTCTCTCTCTCTCTCTCTCTCTCTCTCTCTCTCTCTCTCTCTCTCTCTCTCTCTCTCTCTCTCTCTCTCTCTCTCTTTGACAGGCCATTACTGAAAAGCTGTCCATTCAAATTCATTTCCTTACATATTTATTTTGTTTACCAGGCGGCGAGCAGCGTGCGTGAAGAGTAAACAATTCCCTGTGTTGTGTGGCCTCGGTGCTTTGTGGCCCAGCCCTTGTCTTTCCGCCTCCCTTTA
Source organism: Portunus trituberculatus (assembly GCF_017591435.1). NCBI lineage: Eukaryota > Metazoa > Arthropoda > Malacostraca > Decapoda > Portunidae > Portunus > Portunus trituberculatus. Next base: position 26,677,769 of record NC_059272.1, read on the forward strand.
AATCCCCGCCCTCGCCAGTCTCTTCAGGTAAACCTTTAACGTTTTGTGTTGTTGTTGCTTGACGTGGTGCCTCGAAAACTGAAGGAGAAACGGTGGATGTTGTTGGGGACTTCCGCGGTATCTGTGTTGGTGGTGGTGGTGGTGGTTATGGAAATGGTGCTGTTGATAGTAGAGATCAAGGCCACTCAGTGGTGATAGTGGTGAAAGCAAGCAAAAAGGAATTCAGGGTAGGTGAATGCATGTTGAGGCGTGGCGGCGTGGGCAACATGGGTGGCTGGTGTGTTGAGGCGTGGCAGCGTGGGTAGGCCGGTGGGCGAGTGATTATGGTCTGCGATGGAAGCGTGGCGATGCACCACTAGCACAATTTTGTTATTGTTTTATGACACAGGAAATACTGCAAACACACGTACACTTTTGATGCTGGAGTTTTACAGGCTCTGCTTTATTATTTCTCTCGCCACGTTAGCTTACTGTTACACCTAATGGACCAATGCAACCATCCTATATATATATATATATATATATATATATATATATATATATATATATATATATATATATATATATATATATATATATATATATATATATATTAACGACCCCCTAGCTGCTAAGACCAGCTCCATGCCATCCCTGCTGGCTTGGAGCCAAGACGAAATGTGAAAGTCCATATGATTAACAAATCCCAGACACACACACCGCCGCGACCGCCAAGGTAATAAATAGCAATGGCGCCTCACTGTGTGCTTGTTTATTTGTCGGTGCGCGCTGGCGCTAGGAAATAGGCATGGTGCGGTACACGGCAGTTTGACAACCGGTGCATCACCTAAACACAAATGATAAAGCCAATTAGTTTAGTTGATACGGCATTACACAAAAATTATTGTATGATATAATTAATTAACAACTTTTGAGAGCATACAACATCAGAACACAGCAAATACAAACCAATTACATTGATGTTATGCTGCGGTGGCCACGAATGGTTGTCTTAATCACATGTAATTTCCCTCTTGTTTGGTCTGCAGCACACTGAGGTGCGGATTCTGCAAGGTGACTAAATGACGCAGTACAATATGGAGGATATTGCTAATTAAAATTCCACTATTACTACTCTTTCGCTCTTTCGGTTCGTCTTCTGCCATACACAAATCACTGATAGGAAAAAGAATAAGGGCACTATTTTCTCGTAGTTTTCATACGGCATAACTATCTAGTAACAAAATAAATGAAAAAAAAGTTTGTCCCTAAAGATACCCAAAGGAAATACAAACATTTACTTTTCCGAGTCAAATTAATATTTTTCACGTTAATGTTCGATGAAAACAACGTGTGCACAAATATACTGCTGCCTTCACTCGTCAAACCGTCAATGTTTGATCTCTCTCTCTCACCACAGGGGAGTAAGGTTACATCACGCACTCACCCACGCACACCAGTGACTACACACACACACACACACACACACACACACACACACACACACACACACACACACACACACACACACACACAAACACACACACGCACACGCACATAAAATAAACTTCAATTATTGGATTCACATTTATAGGAAAACCCATATAGTTGCACACGCACGCAGGCACGCATACACACACATGCACACAGACACTCTCTCTCTCTCTCTCTCTCTCTCTCTCTGAAGCATGCAGTAATAACATCTCCATACCCTGGCAGCGTCTCAACCCGACACAGGAGGACGACAAAACACTCACGGAACGACACAGCCAAACACTAACACTGATATCCTTCTGGTGCGGCAGGAGGGAGGCAGGTCCCACGGCAGTAAAACACCAACAAAACGAAAATGAAAAGCAAACACACACATAAATAAATACCTGCGTCACTACGTGGTTTTGTTATATATATATATATATATATATATATATATATATATATATATATATATATATATATATATATATATATATATATATATATATATATATATATATATATATTTTATTTATTTATTTATTTATTTTTTTTTTCTCTCTCCCTCCCTCTCTTGTTTATTTTTTTTTTTTTTTGTGACGGGCGCTATGAAATACGTGGCGGCATTAGTCTGCCTTTTGTCCCGCGCCACAAAGCCCGTTGTTACCCCTGACCAGAAAACACTACGTATGTACGGACACAACCGCTGCATGGCGAGGGGAACACTGCGTCCTCTGTGCTTCCGGTAGCTCTAACTTACTTTTAATGATTTGCCACACGTGTCCCGCCTCATGTTTTTTTTTTTTTAATTGATTTTTTTCTTTTATGTGGCTTGTTGATAGATTCATTTCAGCATTGTGCATTATCAAGAGTAGTGTTGTAGTGCAAGTGGTGGTGGTGGTGGTGGTGGCGGTGTTGGTGCACACATTCATAATACCAAAACCCTGCCATCTTCGTTATCGTCAAAATCTCATTTCCTGCACTGAGTAATGTGGCTCTTCATTAAGGAAAAAGAAGTCCAAACCCACAACGTAATGACTATCACCGAGAGAAGAATGGAGCGCCCAGCCTTTATCACCACACCACACCACACCATGAAAACAACAACAAACAGCAGCAGACATGTAGACCCTTCCGAGACTGATAAGATACACAAACTGAAGTAAAAGGAAAGTAAAAATCAAGACTCCTGCACACCACCTCACGGGGCGGGAGTCTCCACTAGGCCCCGGGGAAGTACAACGGGCAGTGTCGAGGCTCTGGGACCGTGCGTGCTAACAAAGTGCAAGTTGAAAGGAGTTGGAATTTCCAGCTCCATCCTCCCGCCGCCACTCCCGCCACCCTGTCCTTGCACGGTGGCGGCAAACGAGGCAGCTTACCGCAATGGGTGTCGCCAGGCCAGGCACGGGCACCACAGATAAGGCAGCCCGGCAGTACAGGGTGGAATAAAGGAAAGAATATGAACATTTATGATACGTGGCATGTCGGGGAGGGCAAGAAATGGTGTACGTTTGCAGAAATGATGTGAGTGAAGCGAAATGCATACTGAAAAAAAGAAAAAAAAAACATAATACCTCCACCTCACATAAAATCCATTAAAACCACGAGGACGGCAAAATTAAAGTATTCTCCAGCATGAAACACGACGCACACGAACATGAGAGAGCGAGGGAGCGAAACATGGGTGAACTCGTGGCACAGACACGTGAAGAGTCGCCGGTGACAATTCTCCGGTGCTGTATTTATTTGATCCAGTGCCGGGAAAAGATATGGAAGCCTTGACCAGCGTAACGTTTAGATGCAGCAACGGGGGAGAGTTACAGTGGTGGAGGGCAGGAGGAGGAGGAGGAGGAGGAGGAGGAGGAGGAGGAGGAGGAGGAGGAGGAGGAGGAGGAGGAGGAGGAGGAGGAGGTTAGGAGTTATTCGTACATTGCGTTCAGTCTGAAGGTTTTGTTTTTCTTTATCCTGCATTGTTTCTACTGCCTCTTAATTTCATATTGTTTTGTTATTAGTGGTACACATTGTCTCCACATGGTGCACATGATTTTAAAATGATCCTAGTTTTGCAGCCGAGCGTTCAGTCCAGTCTAGTGCGATGCATATGTATAAATCGTCTGAGGAAAACATAATATATAAATCAGCGCAATACGACTGAATGTGGGCGGCAAGTAAGTGTGCAATATTTGTGTGTCAGCCTATCACAGCATTTATTCCTCTCTTGTTTTTCAAATAAGAGAAAATACGAAAATACCCAAACAAGGAATGGTTGTCACACCAGATGTTGTACACAATTAGAGAATAATGAAACAAAATTGTGACACTGTGCCCGATGGACAAAAACACCTTGTTCTTACGACTAAAGTTTGCCCAGGAACGAAAAAATATTGAGACTGAGAGACCGAGTGATAGACCGAGGGACTGGGATACCAAAAGAGCTCAGGTGCAGAATACCAAAAGCAGGGCAGAGAAAATAATTCAAATTACTCAAACACGCCAGTAATTTCAGGCAAAGTATTCATCATTGAAGTTCATTGACCATTGTAAAGAAAAGAAAGTTTATTCTGATCACCAGAGTCAATGTTTCACTGTGTCTTGCGTGATGACAAACAAAGTCATCTGAAAAATATTTATGAGGCACAACACTTCGTTTTGCCAGAATCAGTAACCCCACCAAGAGGGATGGATTATGAATTGTCTGAGGCCTCAACACTGATAAAGAAACCAATGAAAACAAGTTAGAAGCGCATGCCCTGATTTAGAATAAGAATAAAAATGTTCTTTTTTTAATATTTCTTTATATTCTATTTAGTGCGCTATTTTGAGGAATATGTCAATATCCTTTTGCAATTCATGATATACATCAATGAATATGCCTTTGGCATAGTTATATTTAATGAAATAATAAATCCTGAACAACGTGTTTTCGAGTGCAGCAGAGTAGCAATTATTACTAATAAAATTATCATGACATGTACTTACATGGCACTCGCAGCCAAAATATAATCTTTGAGTAATGTATTTATCATGTAATTAGATTCACGATTCCAATGATGCATTAGATATTGCAAATTACTTGGTAAGATATTGGGACTGATTAAAATATGGTTCCGCAACAACAATGTATTTATTTTCCATCGCCATTCGGCACAAGCTCTGTGTTATCACAAATCACTCAAGGCACATTTCTTCTAGCTCGATACCCACTTCTTAATATCATTCTCCCTACTAATCAAACCACAAATCATCTTTTGGTCTGTTCATTCTTCCTTGTAGCTGCTTTTAACCTCTTCAGTACTATAATACATTTTTATCACGAATTTTTATGTGATTAGACGATTTTGCAGACATTAGGAAGGGTCTATGGATGTCACTTCACTTTTCTAATCACCACATAAGTTTCTTAAACTATATAAAATCACCAAATAGTAAGTAGAATGAATATGAAAATGCGTCATGGTGCTGAACAGGTTAATGGATTTGTTCAATGTTTTCACTGCTGTGTTTTTGCATACTGCCGAGGACAGTATTCATTATTCAAATATCTCTTAAATTATTCATACTGCCATTGCTTCTCTATATAGAGAACGTGATGGAAGTGCCTTTTTACACTCCCTGCCACCACACACCAGCATACGCCACCCCGCCTGTATGCTTGGCTTATCACAAACTTACCAGCAACAGCTGTGTCAGGACTGGCAACACGCGTGACGGAGTGAGAAGAGCTGCTGTGTTACATGTAATGCACGTTTAAAAAAGATGTTAAGTGCTATCCTAATTTAATCAGATGGTATTATTATTATTATTATTATTATTATTATTAGTAGTAGTAGTAGTAGTAGTAGTAGTAGTAGTAGTAATGGTGATAATAGTAGCAGTAGCAGTAATAGTAGCAGTAGCAGTAACAGTAGCAATAGCAGTAACAGTAGCAGCAGCAACAGCAGCAGCAGTAGCAGCAGCACCACCACCAACTATACTGTGTTCACCCTTACAACCGTACTTACTAACCAACACGCTCACACAAACAACCACACCTGATCTTGTTAACTGTAAACCTTCCCACTTTCAGCGGCCACGGTACATAACACTTTCTTCATTCTCCCATTCTGCTCATCTCTCCAATGAAGAATTAACTGCAGCATTCCCAATCATTCATCTCTTTTCTGACAAAATTTGGAACTCCCGGTCTACTTCTGTATTACCATCTTCCTGTGACTTGAACTTATTTACATTTTCTGGCTTTAGTAGAAACAGAATAACAGCGTTGACACAAACAACATCTTTATTTCCTTAACCATTTTCTTCCTTTCATTTTTATATCAGACGTTTCGACATCTCAGTATGTCATCATATGAGATGTCTAAACGTCTGATATAAAGATGAAAGGAAGAAAATGGTTAAGGAAATAAAGATGTTGTTTGTGTTAACGCTGGTTATTCTGTTTCTACTGAAGCTGAGGTTCCCCACGAACAGATCTGTCTCTGATGTTTTCTGGCTTTGGCTAACGTTTTTTGCCTTTGTATGGACCCAGCACCTCACTAGTCTGTCTACTTTAAAATAGCTCCTGGAATTAAAACTTATTGTAGCATATTGATAACGTAGTTGATTTGATGTGAATAATACTTATTTTCTGTTGATGAACGCACTTATTGCAATAATAGCTCACGGTTTTCCTCAAGATCTGACAAGCACACATTCCCTGAGACACCGTTCAGACTGAGACCCTGGAGCCACTTTAGGGTAAACAGACTATAGACATTTATTATTAATTGTAATTTTTGTTAACTGTACCGGCACACTTATCACCTCTCATCCCACCCGCCGACACGCACACACACACACACACACACTCTATCTCCTACCACTACTACTATTGCTGCCCTCGCGTACTGTAGGCGCGAGCAACAATGGTAACGTTGGCGGCGTAATTATCTCCTTGTCAACACAGCGCCGCAGTAACTCATGGCGGCGAGGATGTAGCATTACCGGCCCCAGTTACGGTTGAGTGATTGTTGTTGTTCTTGTTGCTGGTTTTCCTGTTTTTCTTCTTCATTAGCAGTAGTAGTAGTAGTAGTAGTAGTAGTGGTGGTGGTGGTAGTGGTAGTGGTAGTAGTAGTAGGGGTGGTGGTGGTGGTGGTGGTGGTGGTGGTGGTGGTGGTGGTGGTGGTGGTGGTGGTGGTGGTGGTAGTGGTGGTGGCAGTAGTAGTAGTAGTAGTAGTAGTAGTAGTAGTAGTAGTAGTAGTAGTAGTAGTAGTAGTAGTAGTAGTAGTAGTAGTAGTAGTAGTAGTAGTAGTAGTAGTAGTAGTAGTAGTAGTTGTAGTAGTAGTAGTAGTAGTAGTAGTAGTAGTAGTAATAGTTTTTTATATTAGTAGTAGCAGTAGTGGTGGTGGTGGTGGTGGTAGTAGTAGTAGTAGTAGTAGTAGTAGTAGTAGTAGTAGTAGTAGTAGTAGTAGTAGTAGTAGTAACAGTATGAGGAGTTGAATTCATCGGGTTTAAAATGTTTGAATATTTTTATAGCTTGACTGATTTTTTTTTCTCGGAAGTGTTATGAAAGCTTAAGTAAGAATTATCCATGTCTTTCAAAACATGATGCTCTCACTAGATTGATAACTCATTAACTGGAAGGGAAGAGTGGTAAACATTGTGACCTCAAGGCCACAATATTATTCACAACGTAAAGAAGAAGAAAAAAAAATAGAAACCTCCTATATATACGAGAGAACGATCTCAGTCACCTGGCACAATTTTTTCTTCTTTCTCTGAATTCTGTGTAATGACGATTCCATGAAAGGGCATAAAAATGTAGTACAAATTAATTGAACTCCGATTATTTTCTAGCAATTTCAATTTTATTTTAGCATATTTTAGTCTACTAGCATTCATCAATTGAACACCTGGACCAGCACCTCTGCACATGCAAATACCACAGGTGACCAATCACAAGGTGCAGTGTGGTCAGTGTGGCAGTAACGAGCTAAACAGGAGCGCCAAGGTGTTGACTGGTCCGG
>NC_059272.1:26690228-26692728 GCF_017591435.1 Portunus trituberculatus
ATCATTACCTACTTCCCCTTGACCCGCTAAATAGGAAGTGGTAATTGTGTTACGTTTCCACTACGTTACGGCTGCTGTGTCGTGATTCTACACTAAATGTTTTTCTTGCGTGTCAGAGTTCCATCCATCTGTCTTCAACGCATGACAGAGTAGACTGTACCTAGCATTTAAATGTGCGTCACTCGTAGCTTTCTCAATCATTGTTATATATTCTTGGTTTCATTTATTCAGTTTGCTTTCATGTTCCGCAAGACACACACACACACACACACACACACACACACACACACACACACACACACACACACACACACACACACACACACACACACACACACACACACACACACACACACACACACACACACACACACACACACACACACACACACACACACACACACACACACACACGGCTCATGGACGATATCATTGCTATCCCTGTAATATTCATCATTGGATTTCTGACTCTTATTAGATAAAAAAAACTTTTTCTTCAAATATGTGTCAGAACCATACCAACTCCTTCCTTTTGTGACTCCTCGTACTTTACAAAATTCTCTCTCTCTCTCTCTCTCTCTCTCTCTCTCTCTCTCTCTCTCTCTCTCTCTCTCTCTCTCTCTCCTATACCATCCTTCGTAATGATGTTTTCTGTCATGCCTGGGCTTCATTAAAAGTAGATTCTGAAGCGTGACTATAAATATTATAAATATACCCTACTTAATCAAACTTCTTCCTTCGGTGTCAGGATGTCTGTATGTACTTCCTGCTGAAGGTTTCATTATATTCAGTCTGTCTAGAATATGCGTATGTCTCTTAATTCCTCAAAATAAAGGTTTTTTCTACGTAGAGACTGTATAAGCAGAGCGGTGAGCTTATTCTACATGCAGTACATGGTCTTGCCTGTCCCCCTTACCACCACCACCACCACCACCCGACCAAGCCCACGAACACTGCGTGAGCGCGGGCGTGCTGGTGAGACTGTGGCGATGTTAAGTGCCCGAGTGCACCGCATATTAATGGTGTTATGCAGCGCGGTGGACGCTTCATTGCCCTAATATTGGTATTGTATATTCTGTTGATGTTCAATCAATTACCACACAATATTGAACTTTAGTTAAATATTCCACGGTCACTAATCACAAAGGCGTTGGTGGCACTGTACCGGTGCTCATGAGTAAGAAAGGCACTAGTCCAGCACATAACAGGGTCACTGGTTGCCGCCGTGCCGCCCTGCCTGGCGGGGCAATGACCTGTGGCTGTACCTTTTATTGGATCATTATTACGGAGAGCCTTAACATTTTTTAGTCTTTACAGTTATCCCTTCTGTAGTATTTTTAATAGATATATGCTTTATATATATATATATATATATATATATATATATATATATATATATATATATATATATATATATATATATATATATATATATATATATATATATATATATATATATATATATATATATATATATATATATATATATATATATATATATATATATATATATATATATATTTTCCGTTCAGCTCTCATAGATATGCCAGCAGGCTGCTGTTGTGTACTTCACATCTTTTTTGCAGCAATGCACACCAGCACTATGGAAATACTGTTGATTTTTCTAGTAGTAGTAGTAGCAGTAGTAGCAGCAGTAGTAGTAGTAGTAGTAGTAGTAGTAGTAGTAGTAGTAGTAGTAGTAGTAGTAGTAGTAGTAGTAGTAGTAGTAGTAGTAGTAGTAGTATATAATGTTTCTCCAATTCACTCGTGTTTTTCAAGATTTTTTTCATTTGTTCTCTTTCCATTTATGTTGTGTTCATATTCATATCTGCAGCTATTTTTACCTCGTTTCACTTTTTTCCTCTCCCACGAGGGATAAATTGATTGTTCTTCAAGCCATTGTCTTTCTACATTCTCGTCATGTTTCACTTCCACTTATTTGACTATTCCCAATCTCTCTCTCTCTCTCTCTCTCTCTCTCTCTCTCTCTCTCTCTCTCTCTTTATACAATGTGGGCTTTTCTCGTACACATGTTCATACTTCAAGCTAATTTTTCGAACCATCCCTCCATCCCTTGATCGAGCGAAGAAAAATGTATAGGTCGTCATACGACACATTCCACACAACAAAGTCTTCTCTGGGTACCGCACACATGTCCTGAGATGCGCTGCTGCTGAGGATGATAACGGGGAGGGAAAGCGTCACCTCCAAGGAATGTCCCCGAAAACATTCCCGAAAAAAAAGAAAAAAAATCCAAGGTTTGCATGTTAAGTTCACGAAATAATTCCTTCTCACTTTCCGGGTAACGAATTGCGACACAAACTTGGATATTACACTCGCAGGTATGTCAGAAGCCGCGCATTGTTTTCCCAAAGCATTCCTGTAATAACGTTGTTGTGGCGCACCGGAGCAAACCCAGGCACGTGTACATAATACGAAATACGTGCTTATAAATAGTACGCCCATTGCAAATACAAAACATACAAATAAAATTAATCAT
>NC_059272.1:26697728-26757728 GCF_017591435.1 Portunus trituberculatus
ATTATTTTTATTATTATTACTATTATAAGTATTATAATTATTATTATTATCATTATTGTCATCATTGCTATTACTATTATTATTATCATTATTATTATTATTATTATTATTATTATTATTATTATTATTATTATTACCATTATCATCACCATAATTAAGATCTTTATCAATATCATTATTGCTGTTGTACTCTTGATATTATTTTATTTTATTGCCCGAGGAACAGCGGCAATTCTAACGTCTCTCATCAGATAGAACCTTTTATTCTGAGTATTTTCAAACATATATGATTATGTATTCCTCTAAATCTAAAATCTATTAGAACACCGCCAGCAATTTCATACATTTTATTCGTCATATCCTCAAAACGACACATTCCCATCCAGTTTCACATCAAATTCTGGATTATCAATTAGGTTAGGTTAGCTTAGGGCAAGGCTAGGTAATGGTAGGTTTAGTTTGTAGCTACGTTACGATGTAAGATCAAGATCAAGACATGGCATTTATAAGCACAACACGTGTGTAGTGTGTATGTGTAAAACTCTGTAGTGGTTGCAGGAGAAGTGATACAACCTTCTCACAACCACTGGTGTATTCGCTTGTAGGTAAAAACAGCAACGTGAGCGCGGCCGCATGGAGGACAAACTAGCCAGCGTCCTAAGACAGGAAACCCACGAATATCACACCCACAATGCAATGTAACAATGGAGTAACGCGAAGTGTGATACAAATGATATACTAAATACGTAAAAATACACACCATAAACATGTAAAAGTACATAATAATGGTACATATATATACTAACTTTATATATAAAATGAAGGCAAATAATGATACAAATATATGTGAAAGGCCGCTATCAAAAGAGGAGATGTATTAGTTCAGCTTCCTATTTATTGTGGAGGTAAGAGGCAGTATTTGGCTTTATATTAACTCCATTTCTGCTCTAGGTTATATCTTAGCCGAAAAACATAGCAAATAGGACCGCAGGGTTTATATTTACCTTATTCCTTGAAAAAAAAAAAACCCATAAATAATACTAATAGTAATAATAATAATAATAATAATAATAATAATAATAATAATAATAATAATAATAATAATAATAATAATAATAATAATAATAATAATAATAACACAATTAATAATATCAAAATGACAATATTGACAACGCCGATGGCAATATTAAAACATAATAATAATAATAATAATAATAATAATAATAATAATAATAATAATAATAATAATAATAATAATAATAATAATAACAATAATAATAAGAATAATGAAAAACAACAACAACAACATTAATAATAAAAATGATATCAGTAACAACTGAAGCAAAATAACAACAAATGAGTAACAAGAAATATCACATTATTCAGGTAAGAAGGAAAATACGAACTTCCATCACGAAGAAAAATGTGGAGCGAGACTTCACAATAAATATAAAGCGAACCAAAATTTCAGCATCACAGTCACGCCAAAACTTTTATACTTCGCTGCAACGGAAGGCGAAAGTTCATAAAGTCAATACAACGCCTGGCTCCGGTACTATATTTCTGTCGAGCTGGGGTGGAGCCATATTATTTCCGTGCATCAACCAGGTAAAATCTTAACTAATGCAATTGAAGCATTTTCTTTCCTTTTCGCAGAAATATACAATAGAATAAGAAATCTTAAAGGATAGAGGTGTGGTACTGACTTTTCCTATAGTCATCACCACACTGGCTCTCTGTATCCACTTGTACGGTACTGTGGGCTCCCCTCAGTACTGTTATGTCCTCTTATGTGTTTACAGTCCACCGAGCGTCAGGAAAGCACTGCATAACTTGAGTTTTGATGATCAATGTATGTATAATCGGTGCCACCAAGCTGTGTCGCAGCTGTCCAAAGATTCCGTCGGATGGCGAGAGAGGCAGTCACGTGTGTTTGTAGTGGTGTATTACAGAGCGTATTTGTGTGCCATTTTCCGCATGAACTGTTTTATAGTGAGTAAAACAGAACTCAATATGATATGCTATGATGAAAGTATAATATATAAACTTCTTTAAGAACTGCGATTATCAATGTCCAACCAAAGATTAGCAGAACGTCACCCATGTACTATGAGAAATCACAGACATTTATTCATCGTTGTTCGTAAAGAAAAACCTTTGATGAATTAATAAAATGATTACTAAATATCAGTAATGTCATGACATACCTGAATGATGTCTGCCTCAGCCAGGGCTTGCCACAATCATTTATCTAACTGTAGTTTATTCATATTTTGTATTAGAAAAGAAGGTGTCAATATAGGAAGTTACAACATCAACCATATTAGGTATGCAGATGACACAGTGTTGGTGGCAGATTCTGCAGAGAAGCTGCAACATTTGTTGGATGTGACAGTGACAGCGAGAGAGGGGAAAGGATTGAGGGTCAATATGGACAAGACCAAACTGCTGTTGAATCTAAGACCAATACACTCAGAGTACGAATAAAAGTAAGAAGAAGAAGAAGAGATCAGGTGAAAAAAAAAAATTCGTACCTAGAGAGCTTAATAACAGAAGATTGCAGGTGGAAAAAATAAATCAAAAGGGGAATCCTAATAGCAAAGAGTGCATTTAACATGATGAAGGTATATCTGACAAATAGAAAAGTGTCTACAGGGATCAGATATCGGGCAGTAAAAAAAAAAATGTTAGTTCAACATTGTTGTATGGATGCTAGACATACTAGACGGTGAATTGAAAGATGGAGAAAAAGTTGGAAGCAGCTGAAATGTGGTTATGGAGAAGAATTCTGAAGGTACCATGGACAGCACGAAACACTAATGTGGACGTACTGAGGCAGATGGAAGCAGAGAGGAAAATGATGACAACAATAGGAAGACAAATAAGATTTATCGGACATGTGATGAGGAGGAACGAGATGCATGGAGGCTGTGGTGCTGACTGGAATGGTGGAGGGAAGAACAGCGAGAGGATGACAGAAAATTTATGGATAATGTGACGAGGGTGACATCTTAGGCCTGCAGAGCTAATACAGCAAGCGAGAGATAGAGACAAAAAAACAAGTCACGATGAAATGGAGGTCACAGAAATGAAGTCGAAGAGCTACTGGTCCAATGCTGCCTCACCCCCTTACACCCAAAACATTACCAGCCGCGCATTGAAAGTAAATAGAAACACTCGGTCGCCATTCCTTATTTTCCGTTTTATATCCATGTTTCAAGACCACTTACCAAATATGTGATTTGAATAAACTTGATTATGGCATGTCGTGCCACGAAGATTTAGATAGGAAGTCATACATACAAAAGAGATTATACAGTGTTTTCAGCTTCGGTGGACTTGGTGAGAGGTGGAAAGTTGTTTTTGGGAAGAACATATGACTGTACAAGATCATATAGAATTGTAAATATACATGTTCATATAGATAAACGATAAATAAGTTTCATATCAGGAGGAAGATTGCCTGAAGGTTAATTTTCTTGGTGTACTATTTTACCATAATTTCTCCTAGAAACATTTGTTGCAGTGTTTCAATATTGTGGCTATTTGGTATTATTATCATAAACAATTAATAGGTCTACCACATAACATATTTAGGAAACTATAATATACTTTACGTAAGCCAAACCATCATTTCTCTCTTACTTTCCGTCCAATATGTGAAAAGAAAGGGACAAATTTCCATTGCTCAACACGGCAGCACCCAATGTTTTGACTGTATTTGCTGACCGTAAGCTCCGCCCACTAGCTTCATTTTCTATGGGAGCATAGCGGGGTGCCGTCACCTGTGTATTCGAACACCTTGGATTGCCAGGATGTAAGACGCTGAATGAAACTCATCGAAAAGTGTGAAAGCATTCCATGTCCCTGTCTTGCTACTGGCCAGGGCAACCCATCCACCGAATCCACCACCTCCCCACACACACGTTAACCTGCACTTATTCAGGAAACTCTTGGAGCACTTTACATTAAATTCCACATTTTCATTTTCAGCACAATGACAGGTTCTCCATGGTGTGTTTTTCAACCATCAGTCTTCGAACTACACGACCTACAAAATATGTGGCGTACAATTTCAAGAGAAGAAATAATGTATGTAGTAAGAACTATTTAAATGTTGATCGTCAGGCAGTGCATCAGGCGGCGCAGCGGGTCGCCTGCAACTCCTCTATAAAGCCACCACGCCAACATGATAAATCATTGTGCACTTATTTTAATCTTCGCACGTTTTCTTTCTTTGGTAAATGCATTTTACCGTGGTGAGTAAGGCCGCTGTTGGCACCAGGCGAGAGGGTGGGCGTTGAAGCGCGGTGGCCAGTGCTGGGTGACGGCCAGGCCTGGACAGGAAGCAGACGTAAAGAAGTACCACTCTATTCAGTTTCTTTTAAGTTCACTGTTATTTTCTCGACTCGCCTCTGTCAGCTACCCGTCTGTTCCAGGCCACCCAGCAGGACTTCCTGTCTCAAGAATGTGAAAAACGTAGGTGTGATACTCAGTGTTGCAAATGAGAAAGGAAATTAAAGAAGGAAGGAAGGAGGAGGAGGAGGAGGAGGAGGAGGAGGAGGAGGAGGAGGAGGAGGAGGAGGAGGAGGAGGAGGAAGAAGAGGAGGAAGAGGAGGAGGAGGAGGAGGAGGAAGAGGAGGAAGAGGAGGTAGAGAGGGAGGAGGAGGAGGAGAGGGCCAGAGCTTTGAAAGATAATACATGATGTGCAGTGTTAAATGGTGAGTAGTGAGTGGAAACAAGGGATCACCGAAAGACCAATTAAGAACCGCACTGGACAGCGGGTCATCACTTGGTTCACTGGTCTGGAGGAACCTAACAGAACACTAGACGGGTGAGAGGCGACACCAGGCACTCACAGATAAGTAAGGAACATGTAGGTGGACATAAATAGTAGGAGCAATACTATCATTACTGAAGTCACCTATAAGAAGAAAAGAAAACAAAAACTCACAAATAGCTATAAAATAAAAACGTAAGTAATTGAGTAAAGGAACTGACACATGTTATAGTAGTATCGATGAAGTTACTGTATCTCCTACTGTTAGCAGCGTAAAGGCGGCGCCACGCTGGGCAACGCTAACAGGCAGAAACTCAAAAAAAATATTTTAGGGAGACTCGTTCGCTAGTGCACTTGCTATATTGGTAGTAAAACTCGTCCATTAGCAATAATGGACCGCTTAGAACGCCCAACATACCACCAAAAAACTACCAAAAAATCATCTACAATAGTCTAGGCTGCACTAGTCAAGAGAACGAAAGAAAAAGGGAAACCACCTCCGGGGCTGCTGCCGCGACCACCACCAAGGCCAAATGACGTCGTTCTTTTTTTCTGGCGCCTGCTCTGTTCGGACGTTCTCCGCTCCTTCGTCTCCCGACTCCGAGGAATTACATTCTTTCCACTTTCTTCGTTTTGCTTTGGTGAGTCGTGGTGTGTGTGCGCGTTTTTGTGTTTTTGTGTTTTTCTGTGTTCACCGGAGGCGTGTGTGTCCGGCTTTTGGGGACCAGCTGGGTGAGCCCCGAATGTGCCGGCTTCTTAGCCTCCTGTTGCCTAGGAGGTTTCCCTCCGGGCTTCTAGGTGTGCTGTTTTTTCCTGTGGCTCGTGGGTGTGCCCTCCTTCCTTTATTTTCTGGGGTAGCACCTTAGGGTGGCCCCATGATCCCTGATGGAGGGCACGTCATCTTTAGCCCACGCGGCGTGCACTGCCTGTTAGCCTCTGAGGTTGTCTATGGCACCTTGCGCTTTCGGGTGGTGCGATACGCCTGTTTCCCCTTCGCTTCGCCCAGGCTGAGTCGTCCTAATGGCGTCTTCAGTTTGTGAGGCGTCCTAAGCGACTGGGGCGTCCTACGCCACTGAGACGCCACGTGGCCTACAACTGAGGCGTCTCTCGCCTCTGGAGCGTCTTAAGCAGATGCGGCGTCTTTAGCATGCGGAGTCTTAAGCTCCTAGGGCGTCTTAAGCTTCCCGCCCTTACTTTTGTGGGGTTTGTCCCTGGTTCTACGGGGTTTACTCTTGTATGTTTTCTAAAGTAAATATAATTGGGATCTTTTGGGTGTTATATTGTGTTTTCCTGACCTTTTTTCCCTCCTCCTTTGGAAAGTAGCAAGTGCACTAGCGAACAAGTCTCCCTAAAATTACAGCTTTGACGCCTTTGGCGAAAAGCCTATTTTTGGGGAGACGAGTGAAGCTAGTGCACACTTCGGGTCTCGCCCCGGCTTCTGTGGCCGTCCTCCCCTCTCGGTCAGGGGCAGGTGGTATGGTGAATGACGTGGCCTTGGTGGTGGCCGCGGCAGCAGCCCCGGAGGTGGTTTCCCTTTTTCTTTCGTTCTCTTGACTAGTGCAGCCTAGACTATTGTAGATGATTTTTTGGTAGTTTTTTGGTGGTATGTTGGGCGTTTTAAGCGGTCCATTATTGCTAATGGACGAGTTTTACTACCAATATAGCAAGTGCACTAGCTTCACTCGTCTGCACAAAAATAGGCTTTTCGCTAAAGGCGTCAAAGCTGTAATTATTTGATGGAAAGATGTGTTGATCCTGAGATGTGAATATCTAATTTAGCTCAATATTTGGCTGTGAAGCAGCTTGCCTAACAACAGGCATTCGATCAGATAAACTCTATATGTGCACTGAAATATGAACTTATTACTCATATGTCCATCATAGTAAATTACAATGAAATACAATAATATTTCCATACTATTTTTTGACCGAGTCAGTGTCATTAACAGTATACATTTTGATGGTAAATATTCTGACGGTCCATCAACCACAGGCCGCCTCCACACACATAAACGAGTTCTGTGGCAACAACTTACAATACAATTAATGAGAGGATATAAAATGACCAAGCAGGAGTTATATAACCAGACTCACGGACTTGCCAACAGCCATGCCAGATCCTCGAACACTTTACGCACATCTGGTCTCTAATGTACTAGACGGAAGAAAAAAGTACAGCATTGGAGTGAGTGGTGTAAGAAGTGTACATCTGATAATTGTTCGCATAGTTAGAAAAAAAAGTACATACAACCATGTTAGTCCAGTGTAAGATAAACACTAAAAATGGTTTCATGAAAAAGATGGATAAAAAATGGCAAGACATCATTGAAATACCCAACAAAGCGTGGCGTCATTTTATTAAGTCTTCACGGAGGGCTACTAATACTTAACTACAAATAAGATGGACATTGAGCGCCATTCCATCTGGGTCAGTGTGGGTCAGTGTCGGGTAATAAGGGCGAGGCACGCGCAGCTACTAACAAGGCAGGAGGAAGTAGTAAAGTACACATATAGTAGGTCCATTTCAGCTGATGATAGGAAATTGGTCTCACTGCCTTTGACGCACAATTTATGAACATGATTTTGTGATATTATCTGAGTCCAAGAGTGTGACCATTGCTAGTAGACAAGATCGTAGTTGTAGTAGTAGTGGCAGTGTTAGTGTAGTGGTAGTGGTAGTAGTAGTAGTAGTAATAGTAGTAGTAGTAGTAGTAGTAGTAGTAGTAGTAGTAGTAGTAGTAGTAGTAGTAGTAGTAGTAGTAGTAGTAGTAGTAGTAGTAGTAGTAGTAGTAGTAGTAGTAGTAGTAGTAGTAGTAGTAGTAGTAGTAGTAGTAGTAGTAGTAGTAGTAGTAGTAATAGTAGTAGTAGTAGTAGTAGTAGTGGTAGTAGTAGTAGTAGTAGTAGCAGTAGAAGTAGCAGCGGCAGCAACAGCGGCAATATCACTGTCAACATTCCTGGGTTGCATGTGGAACACCACTCTGGCTTGCACTTCATTATTATGTTTACTACGGCGAACTTTTCTCACCTGTGTCGTAGCGAGGTCAGATGTGAGTGTTTATGACAGATAGCAAGTCTGGCTTCATACTCCGTGTTTGTGGCAAAAGGCGACGAAAATGAGAGAAGAATGAGCGTTGGCACTCCTCACTCCCCGCAAAACCACATTAGTAGTTACCCAGAATAACACGAACATCACATACGGTGTTTATTTCATATTTTTTATAACTTATTATGACTCGCTTCTTTACTGTCACTCCTTTTCCAGTATTTCCTTTAGTAAAATCGATCACCTTGCGTGCGTCTGTATCAATGTATAACTCAGAAATTTTACAGTGTATAATACGAATAATAACTGCTGATGATAATGATGGTGGTGGCGGTAATGGTGACGGTGGTGGTGGTGGTGATGAAGAAAAACGATATTGCAGATTATTTCATATATATATATATATATATATATATATATATATATATATATATATATATATATATATATATATATATCACATACTAATAATGACGTATAACAAATCTTTCACAACTTTCCTTAATTACTAGCCACTTTGAGACACCTTTTCTTATTCTACATCTAGTTTCAAATAAAATACTGTCGAGAAATTGTGTAATCTATTGTTTTTGCCGTCGTCTTTCAAACATGTGCTTTTAAAGATTCCATGCTTTATTTTTGATGCTGAGAACTGCTGCATCTCGCAGTGAAAGGGTTAATCACAACTACTTCTACATACAGTATACTACTACTACTACTACTACTACTACTACTACTACTACTAGCAGTAGCAGTAGCAGTAGCAATAGTTGTAGTAGTAGTAGTAGTAGTAATTTCAGTTGCAGTAGTAGTAGCAGAGTAGCAGTAGCAGTAGCAGTAACATCAGCAGCAGCAGTAGCAATAGCAATAGGAACAGCAATAGCAGCAGTAGCGGGAGCAGCAGTCATAATCACAACAATTATATAAACAATATGGAACTACAGTGCCTCATCAGCGGGAGACGCAGAGCCTTCCCTCCCCGTGCAGCAATTCCACTCCTCTCTAATTTCCATCGGAGGGGAAATGTTAGGCCTCGGTTCGTGCCAACCTCACCTCGCCTCTTGTCACATCACCCCGTTGATGGCGGCTCGGGGGACGCATGAGTATCTCCGCGACGCTTTCCTCCCCCACTCACCAGCCTATCAGAGCACCTGTGCGCCTGTTCCGGGTAATGGCCGCCTCAGCATGAACCCATTTGACGCCACTAATGATTGCCCTCGATGAAGGCAGCCCAGGTTTGATGCGATGGCTGCTGTAATAATAGCCACCACTCAACTGATGATGCTCGGTTATTGTTGTGTAACCAGCTATTAAGCACCGGCTGCTGCCAAGTGACTGGGTGCGGACCCTTCCTGTCAGGGCGACGAGCTGTGGCCACAAGCAGTGCTGCATTTCCTTACTGTTACTGTTCAAGAGCTCATCTGATTTTGCTCCTGTTTTGGGTGCAATGCTGTTCTTGTTTTGTTGTTCTTTCTTATGGTAACGGCCTATCGATGTTCATGATGATGACAATGATGAAGAGAAAGATGAATACGACAAAGGTATATTGAAGGCGGAACTGAAGACGACATTGATAATGAAGGCCAAGAACTACGCATTATATACAGTATTCAGACACATATGACGATATCGACGACGAAGATGAAGACTAAGATAACAACACCAGTGACCACAAGAACAACAATAACCAAAGCCATGACGACGAAAAAAAACCGAGAAAAAGTAAAACTCAAATTTACGACTGCGACACAACGCGAACAACGACAGAGCTGATGAAGACAATAATAACTATATACGAGACGACAACTCGCCTGTGAACACTCCGATTAACAGACCATGGAACTAAAGGCAATCACTGAATCATCGCCCCCCAAGCGCCCTCCAGGTATTAGAGGGCTGGTGCTAAGGTCACGCTTCAGCAACGCGACGCTTGCTGTATACTGGCGAAGCGAGACGCAGTGAGGGAATTGTGTTCCAGCGCGGCGACACAACGAGCAGGAAGTAACACTTGTAATTAGACTTGGAAGGTGTGTGTGTGTGTGTGTGTGTGTGTGTGTGTGTGTGTGTGTGTGTGTGTGTGTGTGTGTGTGTGTGTGTGTGTGTGTGTGTGTGTGTGTGTGTGTGTGTGTGTGTGTGTGTGTGTGTAATGGACCAATCAAGATAAAAAAAAACTTTCCTCTCATTTGTTGACAATGAATAAACAACGCCGATAATTAATAAAGAATAACGATAAAGATAATACCAATAACAATAACAACAACAACAACAACAACAACAACAACAACAACAACAACAACAACAACAACAACAATAAAGCGAAATAGAGAGCAAGGAAAAGGAAAGCAAACACTACGAAAACTGTCTGCAGTATACAACAACACAACAATAACACAATGATGCACCATTCCGCAATCAAGGGCTAAGAGAGAGAGAGAGAGAGAGAGAGAGAGAGAGAGAGAGAGAGAGAGAGAGAGAGAGAGAGACGATTAGCTTCCTTGAGACACGGACTGAAATTTCTGAGGAGGGACTTGGATAAGCGAATCTGGAATCGAAAATCTATAACCCTTGCATTGTCTCCCGGATGATGGCGACCACCACCATCGCCACTACCACCACCACCACCACCACTATCGCCGCCGCCGCCGTCAGGAATCGCTTGAAGACTTCGGGATCACGGTAATTAATGGTTCAAATTCCCAGTTTTCCTCGTCTCAGCCAAACCGTTTTCCTCACTTATGCAGATTTGGTGGAGCGGAGAAGAAGGAGGAGGAGGAGGAGGAGGAGGAAAGGTGGTCGGTATCCAAGTAATTATCGTCATTAATCAGTGTTCATCGGTCGTTAAGGGTTGGAGACGTTAACTACCTTCTGTCTTTTGATGGATGACTAGTTAGGATGCATCTCTCTCTCTCTCTCTCTCTCTCTCTCTCTCTCTCTCTCTCTCTCTCTCACATGGGTGGTGCATAATTATTACGGAAGTACTTATCCAGACTTGAATCTTCTTCTCCTTCTTCTCTCCATCTCCTCCTCTTCTTCCTCCTCTTCCACGGATAATCAAGCTAATAAACTAGTCTTTCTGTCGAGTCTCTCTCTCTCTCTCTCTCTCTCTCTCTCTCTCTCTCTCTCACAGACATTAATATTCCCTCATCAGCCCTTGACTTCCCAGCCCTAACCCTCACACTATAAATGCCCCAGACACCCATTCCTTCCCCTTCCCCCTCCCCCAGTAGCAGAAGCGGCCGGGGAAGAGGCGACGGGAAGAGGAGAGTGATGGCCTGCGGATCCTGATGGGGCGCCCCGGAAGAGATTAACTGCTAGGGATGGACTCTGCCGCTGCATAACTTAAGGATATGTCAAGGGGTAACGGTGCCCTGGGTGCTGGTGGTGGTGGTTCATGGGGGGGAATGTGTAGGAAACTTGCCGATCCTACAAGCCTTCGTCAGGAGCCTAAGCATATCCACTAGTCTTCTCATTCCTAGTACTAATTCTTCCCCAATTATTTATTCGATTTATTCTCGCTCATTCTAAACTCTTCTATCACTTCTGCGGTGCTCGTAAAGTAAGTGGCATGATGTATCTGTACTAATTCTATTTAGGGAGAAAGCAACGATGGTTAAGTTAGGTTAGGTTAACTTGTTTAGACTTGGTTAGGTTATAGGTCAGGTCCCAAACAAAACCGAACCATTCATTATTTATTTATCTATTTTTATTTACAGCATGTGGGCTTTTCATGGGAATTCATGGGCTAAAGAGGATATATTTTGGGATACCTCCTATCTCAAAGCCCACCTGCTAGGAAACCGTTGCCCCGAGTGAGGAAGCCCAACCTACACTCGGACAGTGGATAGGATTCGAACCTGTGCGCTTGGAGACCTCTCAGACCCCAAAGCACGCATGATTCCACTCTACCACGGCGGGCCTTCTTGTTGTTCTTTTCTTGTTACTTCCTCTCTAATCAATTTTTCTTTCACTATTTAGTTTTTATTTTCTGTTACTGTTTCTTATTACTTTTCTTCTTGTTACTGTATTTTTTCTAGTACTTTCTGTCGTGCAATATTCTTTTGCTAGTTATTCGTGTCATCAGCTCCAGTCACCCCTCGTCACCCTCGCCCCACATAACACCCGACACACAACTCAAGCGCCTGATGTACTACTTGCTGCCCGTCCGTTACTATAACAATTAGATACTTTTGGAGGAGTAATTTATATTCTCGTCCATAAATAACTTCCTCTCTCTTTCTTTCTCATGGCACGGCGCCATTAATTAATCAGCCAACCAAACGAATAAACAGGCAGGCAGGCAAGCAGGCAGGCAGGCAGGAAGTCACGCAAGCAAGCAAATAAGTACAAAGGTAAGAAAGTAAACGAACGAATAAAAAAGTACCCTAACAAGAGAATAAATAAGCGAGTAAGCAAGCAGGCAAGTAAGTAAGGATACAAGGAAGCAACTTTCTTGTTCTTTCCTCTGTTTCTTATATTTGTTTGTTTAAACGAAAGAAAGAAAGGAAAAAATATAAAGTTAATAGCGGGCGACAAGTACCTCATTAGCTGTACACGGAAACAAACTCACGCTACACACCGTACACGCGTGATGTGTACACGCGACGAGCACAACATTGATGCCTCCCCCAGGACGCCAGACGCAGTGTAGCACGTAGTCATTAACAAACATGCGCCGAGAATCACCTTATGAAAGGATTTCTAATTATACATTACAAGATTTCATTATAAAAACAGCCCTCGTAGACACAAAATATGAGGAAGCTTGATTTCAAAACAACTGATAAAATAAATGCAAGTTGTTTGACCAACGATAACCTTACCATTGCTATAGTACTTAAGTTCATTTATTATTATTATTATTATTATTATTATTATTATTATTATTATTATTATTATTATCATTATTATTACTATTATCAACATTATTATCATTATTATTATTATTATTATTATTATTATTTCTATTATTATCGTAATTATTATCATTATTATTATTATCATTATTATTATTATTAATTTATTCATTATACGTTTGCTACGTGTCTCTTGTTTTGGCACGTTTGTATGTGCGTGGTGTCTCCTGCTCTTCTGTGCTGGTGGACTGAGTGTAGCGTTTTTGTGGTGTCACCAGTAAAAATTATCAATACTATCATAGCCAAGTATTTCCATACGTACATAGTATCTGCATTACGGAGATGATGTTTACCTGTCTCATGCAATAACATTTACTTTTATTATACGGATGACTTAAATCAGTGTAAAGCAAAATACTTATTTACGACTGATGTGGACAACAGATCTATCAAACTACCAGGCGATGCATCACTCCATGAGGGTGATGAGCGAGCAAGGCGGCACAGCAACACACGTCACTCACCACCTCACCGCCAGTCAGGACCAGAAGCAAAACTATGGAGTGCCTGGTACACTATTTTGTATGTGCTTCTGTCCAGCAGTTGCTAATCTTCAAAACTGGTAGTAATTAGTTATATATTAATTTCATGTTTCTCAATGCAAGTTTAAAGTTTAAAAAAGTGACAAGAGAAGTTTCTCTTCCATGACATGATAGTACGTTTGTCTAGTGTTAGTACTATATCAACATCCTTCCCGAATACACTCCATAAAGATGCCAATAACATATACATATGGCGGTGACACTCAACAGGACTTTAGATTCTTCAATATTCACGGTCGACAGCACAGCGGCCGTCCTTCAACTTGTTATAACTCATCAGAACTGAATCTCTGGGAAAACTGCCTATCCTGGTACGAGATGTAGCAAATGAAGAAGACACTTATTATATTAACCTGATCACACAAATCCTGTTTTCCAGTGCTGTACATATACATATATATATATAGTGTTTGTCAATAAAAGTTGCTGTCAGGATTACAGCCTCGGTTTCATGAAAAAAAAAAAAAAACTTACTGAAGAGAAAATCCTGGTAACATTTAACCGCTACTCATGACCCCAAAATTAGCGGTGAAAGTTCCCCCACAACCGCACACCAACAGGGCCACGCGGGCTCGTTACCGCGTAAGGCCCATGCATAATTTCAAGTAAGTAGACACTCAGGAACAAATATTATTGTCTGATCAGGCAGTTCGGGTACTTCCTAATTAACATGAACCTGAACAGAAAAAATACTCAACGAAAGAATAGATATGTGCATTATTTCCATTCACAGAAAGCTTAATTAACACGGTTCCTTAGGCAGGACTCAATATACACTGCTTCATATAACTGAGGAGACATCACCTTCAAATTATTCTAAAGAGAGGGGAAGGAAAATACCGATCCGTTGTAAATGGTCACAGCGGAGGGCATAACAGCAACACTAGGCTTCATGGCAGTACTATTACCGTCATGTGTTGGCCTGATGGCTTGTTGCAGCTTCAATTACTTCATGCGAAAAAAAAGCAGTAAGAATATCAAAAGCCTTAAATATTGGACAACTATTTTTCCGCTGTCAATAAGGTCTTTTAAAATTATACTAAAAGCTTGAACACTAGACCACTGTAGGACAGAATATAACCTGAAAAACAAGAGAAAAGTAACGGAAAAAGAAACAAGTCAAAAAATAGAAACACGAAAGTAAATAACAGGCAAAAGTAACAAAAATAATGAATCCTTTGTTTTATTTTGAACTAAACCTAACGAACCTAACTTAACCTAACCTTACCCCTATTACTTTTCTTGTCTGAATATAATTACTAGTTACTTTTCTCATGATAGTTTTTTTTCTTTATAATAGCATTTATCCCCAATTACTTTTACTTCCTGATATCTTTCGTCCAAGCAGCAAACATCAAAGCCAGATAAATTCACCCAGTCTGACGGGAAGCCATACTTTTGATAATTATTTCTAAACATTACCTTGCAGTTTGAGGCCGAGGCGAGCAGTAGAACCCCTCGAGACACTGACATCTGGAAATAAAGAAAGGAAAAAGAAAAATATCAAGCAATTCAGGTAAGTGTTAATGGAGAGAGAAAAGGAAAGCTATATACCGTTACGTAACACCTGCCTAACATCTGCCGGGAGAGACAGAAGACGTTAATGATATCAATGTTACCAATAAAGGGAATTATTCTCTATACATAGTGGTCTTCATTAGTTTTTTTTTTTTTATATGTGTTTGATTTTAGTATTAATTTCATTATCAAATTGTTATTGTTGTTGTTGTTAATATTACCATTGTCATCGTTATTATTATTACTTTATTATTATTGTTGTTGTTATTATTATTATTATTATTATTATTATTATTATTATTATTATTATTATTATTATTATTATCATCATTATTATTATTATTATTATTATCATTATTATTATCATCATAATCATTAGTAGCAGTAGCAGAAGTCTATTTCTAACTTTGTTTATTCATTTATTTTATCAATGATTTTAGCATCTTATTTATCTATTTCATTTTTATGTTTTTTCCATTAATCTAAGAATTCATCACTATCATTATCAACACTGTCATCATGACATTATATACGTACTACGAAATCCTCTCTCTCTCTCTCTCTCTCTCTCTCTCTCTCTCTCTCTCTCTCTCTCTCTCTCTCTCTCTCTCTCTCTCTCTCTCTCTCTCATTATAACCACCACCACCACCACCAGCAAGCCCTTTAACCTAACCCCGAGTAACGCCACAGCACACAACTTCCCGCCTTCAAAGTCTCACAAACACATTTAGCGTTCTCCCAAGTTCTGCAACCCTGAGCGTCTTTAAGAAGGGCTCTAATCATTCACTGGAAGCCGTACGAAGCGCTCTTCAAGTTCTCAGGCGCACGGGGAGAGGAGTTCCAGTGTCTGATACATTCAAGGCGAAGTGTGTGTGTGTGTGTGTGTGTGTGTGTGTGTGTGTGTGTGTGTGTGTGTGTGTGTGTGTGTGTGTGTGTGTGTGTGTGTGTGTGTGTGTGTGTGTGTGTGTGTGTGTGTGTGTGTGTGAGAGAGAGAGATATGATAAGTAAGAGAAAGAGAAAGATAAAGACAAAAGCAGAAACAGACAGAGACAAATAGACAAATACAAAAAAAAAAAAAAACAGACAGACAAACAGACATACAGACACAATTATCCTCCCACTTCAGCTAAGGTTTCTTTCACTAAATAC
Organism: Portunus trituberculatus; assembly: GCF_017591435.1. Classification (NCBI taxonomy): domain Eukaryota; kingdom Metazoa; phylum Arthropoda; class Malacostraca; order Decapoda; family Portunidae; genus Portunus; species Portunus trituberculatus. Next base: position 26,713,674 of record NC_059272.1, read on the forward strand.
CTTCAGTAACGCACATTACAAACACTCAATTTAATATCGTAAGTCAGCCTCTCACACGTCACTAAGCAGCTTGGCATGGCTTCATAACACTCTACTATATGCATCACAAGTCAAAGTAATTACAACACTACATATTAACTGAGGTGGCCTATCTAATATGATTCTCCTAACAGCTCCTAACGAAAATTATTGCCCTGTCCATGCATAACTTTAACATAACTTCATCTACGCACTTAGAAAACGTAAACTAATCTAACCTAACTTATCATACTATACCCTAAAGTGATCTAGCCTTAGCTACTCTAAAGAAACCAATCTAAGGTAAATTAAACCAAACCAAACGTCAACAAACCTATTTTAAAGCTAATCTGACCAAACCAAACCAAACCAAACCCAACGTAACCCACTCAGCTCATGTTAACCTGATATACCGAACCAAACCATAACAATTCAAGTAACTTTACACAAATCTAAATACAACGTGGTGCAGTGGAACCATACGTGCTTTGGGGTCCGAGGGATCTCCAAGCGCACGGGTTCGAATCCTGATCACGGTCCGAGTGTAGGTTGGGCTTCCTCACTCGGGGCAACGGTTTCCTAGCGGGTAGGCTTTGATATAGGAGGTATCCCAAAAAGTATCCCCTTTAGCCCATAAATTCCCGTGAAAAGCCCACATGGTAAAAAAAAAAAAAAAAAAAAAAAAAACTGAACTTGCGAAGAAAATGACCACCTACAAAATTATGTCTTGAGATACATGTAAAGTCTAAGAAATGCAATGCTTCAAATCAAAATACATCAGAGAAGATCCTATAACACGAGGAAATGGACTGATTTGAAGACTACAACGAAGCACCATCATATAAAGACTTATTTATTTATCTATTTATTTAAGCAAGAGGGGAAAATCTGGACAAATGCAACAAAGACTATTAATCGAAAAGGCCCACTTAGATGCCAGTTCCCGACCATGTCCGAGAGAGTTAGCCAAAAGAAAGGGATAAAAGTCTTCAAACCTCACTCAAGACGGGAGAGAAGTGAAGAATTATTGACCGTGATTAGGAGACGAAGGGAGAATATTGATTAATTACATATGAGACGCCATAACAACCAGCTCATATGAGAGAGAGAGAGAGAGAGAGAGAGAGAGAGAGAGAGAGAGTCAACAGGAAGAGGGACAGGAACGGGAAATGGATAAAGGAAAAAGATAAGGGAGTGAACAGGAGGGAAAAGGTTATAGGAATAGAGAATATTAAAGAAAAACAGAGAGAGAAAGAGAGAGATATGAAAGAGAATAAGAGAAGGACGAAAGGAAAGCGAAATGGAGATAGAGAAATGTAATAGAGACGAGAAAAAAAAATTACAGGAGGAGGAAAAGAAGAAATGATTGGGCAATGGAATAAAAGAAGGAAGTTAGTGGGAGAGAAGAAATGATAAGGATAAAAAGAAAGAAGAGAGGAGAATGATGTGAGAGTTAGCACAAGGAAGGAATAATGAAAGGAGGAAGACGAAGAGAATGGAGGATATATAGAGGAGAGTGGGTGAAGGAAGACAGTGAGAGACAAGAGCAGAGATCACAAAAGGAGGGAAACAGGAAGGGAGGAGGAAAAAAAAAACAATCGTATCAAAGAGAAGAACGGAAAGAGAGGAGAGGAAAGTTGTTTGTGGAGAGGTTGTGGTGGAAGATGAGACGGGGATAATGAAGTCTCTCTCTCTCTCTCTCTCTCTCTCTCTCTCTCTCTCTCTCTCTCTCTCTCTCTCTCTCTCTCTCCGTAAGCACAACCCCAATGCATGTTTACTCAGCTTCAATGTTATCTTCCCGCAGCTTCTTTTTTTAACATTATTTTCATCACCATTTTTCAAGACGAGGTTTATGCGATATTGTCTCTCCCTGCGGCACAACCAGAGGAGATTCAGAGATAGCGGAGGCAGTGAGGGTTCACCAACACACACTGGCTTACCCACAATACGCCTCGGTCTTGACGTCACACCCTCACTAAAAAAAAAATACTGCGGTGGATCTGTATGAGTGTGTAAAAGTGTGAAGGTGGAGCATGAGTGCGTGGGTTGGTATTTACTTCATTTTAATTTCTTTTTTTTTTTCATTTTATATGCGGCTAAAACTACTGCTTCAACTTTTTTTTATCATATTTTTTGGTCTGTTGTCTTAGGGAATTAAGTTTCAGCGTCTTTTTTTTTTTCCCTTTTGTTGTTCTTGGTTAAAGCCCCTCTTACATATACAAAAATAAAACACTGCGGTGGACTTGTCATATTTTTGGTCTCATGTCTTAGGGAATTGAGTTTCAACGTGTTTTTTTTTTTTTCTTCCCTTTTGTTGTTCTTAGTCAAAACCTCTCTTACATATATAAAGATAAATGAAAAAAAAAAAAAAAACGTCCTATTTCATACAGAAGAAATCGTGTTAATGTGACCATGTGACCCATAAAAAGCAATGTATATATATTGCATATCATAAAGAAAAAAATAAAGTACTCTTCATCAACATAATCCAAGTTTGCATTTTACAAACAAGACAAAAACGAGACAAATAAGAAAAATGTTCTCAGTGTAATAACCAAATGCATGGAAAAACATACATCTGTCGAGGGAAAACTCAATTACAGTACATCGGGCGGCGTGATAGGTTGACAAAAGCGAAATAATTGACGCCCATCACCTGACAAACAATACCACCTTCACACCTCTGTCGGTCCTCTCAACACCTGCGAGTGATATACACCCCTGATGTAAACAGCAAAATGTGGACAGCATGCAACATTTCTGAGTTACAAAACCGCTCGCAGTAATAATACTGTACCATACTGTAAGAGATCCGTGCTAGGGATGCCGAGTCTTGAAAAAATTCATTTTGCTGATGCCGATGCTTCTGGTATTCTATATTCATCCTTTCACTGCGAAACATTTTTTTTCGTAATAGTCATCTAGATTTTTTTTTTCAGGCACTATTTATATACTGCAGTCTCTTAAATAGACGTAATAAACCTCCTATTCATTCTTTTTAATATGTATCCATGCAAACGTTTATCTTTGTTAAAATTAATAAAACTATTGCAGTAAAAGGATTAAAAGAGGAGCACGCGCTGCGACACTGGCTGCTTTCATTACAACCATTTATCAAATACACAGAGTTTCCTAAATATTTCCCGTTTTCCTTCACTTTCCTGGCATGTCCCTCAGCGCACGCCCGTTACGCTGGAGGCAGGACGCGATATCCTCTCTTTGTCCTTGGCGCTGTGTCTGTCTTCCAGTTATACTGAACGTTCAATATTCATTGTGCTTTGTTGAGTGCGATGCATCGAGGGAACACCATGCAGGCAATACTGTTATTCTGCCTGTCAGACATCCTTCACTTTCTGTTTCACCACGTCACATCTCATCTCATGCATTTCTTCTTGTTTTTGTCCTTCCTTTTCTTTACGATGAATGTGTGTGTGTGTGTGTGTGTGTGTGTGTGTGTGTGTGTGTGTGTGTGTGTGTGTGTGTGTGTGTGTGTGTGTGTGTGTGTGTGTGTGTGTGTGTGTGTGTGTGTGTGTGTGTGTGTGTGTGTGTGTGTGTGTGTGTGTGTGTGTGTGTGTGTGTGTGTGTGTGTGTGTGTGTGAAGATAAGGCTGTTGAAGGCAAGAGAGAAAGGAAAAAAGTAAAATATATGATGTGATGGGTCCCTCCCTGGGTTTCGTCCGTATAGAAAGTGTGTGTCCCTTCACGCAGTGCTGAAGTAATGCTTGTATTGGTGATACGTAAGCATGACATTCGATATGATTGCAAAGTGCGTTTATAAAGAAAAAAAAAAAGATAACAAGCAGAGATGGTGATGGTGGTGTTGGTGGTGGTAGAGGATGATGATGATGATAGTTGTTGATGGAAGTGAGGGAGGCGGTGGTGTATATACGTAAAAAAGATAATAAAGATGAAAACATGTAATAGCGTTCGTGAGGGAATATGGAAATGATACACACACACACACACACACACACACACACACACACACACACACACACACACACACACTTCAGAAGCATGGAGATGTGTGACTATGCTCCTTGTTCTTTGTTCCTTGTCAATTCGTGTCCGTTCTGCTCACATCAAGGCCATCAAAATACAAAACAGTACATAGGCTCCATGGAAGTCATTGAGGGAGCACCAGCCTCTCGCAACACTATAGGAGCAGCTGAAGCTAGTGAGGGGAGACAGGTGCAGCTATGGAATTCTCAGCTTTGCCTTTGCCCATTCGAAAGACAGGCACGGCTCACACACTGTCTATTAATACCCGTCACGCGTAACACCGCACTGATTACGTGTCAGAGTTCTTGTGATCCAATACCCGGCCTAGTCATGGCGTGAAGAGATTGACGACTGCTTGGTGACCTGTGCTGGGGGTAGATAGAGCGCAGGGTGTCTATCTTGCACGTTACCACTGACACAACAATTAAGAGTTGTAATAATTGATAGAATCGCGTCTTGTGTCCACCTGTCTGGTCTTCACTACCTCCTGATGAGATGATGATGTTAATGGTGGTGGTGGTGGTGATGGTGGTGATGGTGGTGGTGGTGGCGATTATAAAGGAAGATCTGATTCAGCAAGGAAGGTTTGTGATGATTTGAATTTAGAAATACAAAGAGTGGTAAGGAATGTTCATATTACAAGGATTTTAGAAGTACCAGTTATCACGTTTACTTTTTACATAAAACAATTTTTTTACACTGTTACTTACTGAACGCCACAGTAATGCTACATACTATCGCAACACTTCCGTACCGTGAAAAATAATCAATCTTATTAACAACGCCAAGAATTTAACTTACAACACTAAAGCAAAAAACAAGAAAATAAATAAATATTCAGGCAAGCAAACTCTTCTAAATACTTCCATACACAAATTATACAAGTAAATCAACAAGGAGTTCCAACATTTCACCTACTACAAAGACACATGATACGAAACAATGAAGCACTTCTGGATGTGACACAAACACACAAATACTACAGCCAAGTCAAAAGAGAAGCGCCATTTCTTACCCGACCAGGTCACTACACATGGCAAAGTAATAGTACCACACGCAGCCTTGCCGAGTCCAGCCTTACAACAGCTAACAATTTCTTTCAAGGCGGACAGATCAGGTGGCGCGGTAGTTAAATTGGCTTTTGTATTGGATACTCTTTTGCGGGCACCGGGCGGGTTTCATTTCCATCAATCCCGCAGCCCCTGAAATGCCGCCATCCGTGAAAATTGACCTTTGTTTAGTAAGGCAAACCAAACCAAACCAAGGAAATTAAACTAAATCAAACCAAACCAAATGGAACCGAAACTTATATACGAGAGGGGAATCTAGCGAAAGCCCACAAAAACGATTAAACTAAAAGGCCCACTTAGATGCCAGTCTCCGGGCCAAAGGAATGGGTTAAATATCTTGAAACTTTCCTCGTAAATGAGTTTAGGTAATAGGAAGATGGAAATATAGAAGCTGGTAGGGAGTTCCAGTTTCCTAGCTGTTGTCATTCTAGATTTATCTATAAAAAAATAAGTATCGCTCCCAACACCCTTTCCCTCGTCTCTCTAGTGGGTTGAAATACTCTATACTCTCTATAAGTAATGCTATTTAAATATTTAAGCCACTTGGAAGTCATAAAGACGTACTGCCACTATGTGTTCCAGGTAAATCTGAGGCAGTTAAAGAATATACAAAACAGTAATATTTAATCACCTCAGTACAATACCTCGTTCCCCTGTAGGAACACATCACGCACAATGAAATCTAATTACCTGTACTGAACCTCAAGGCGAAGAGTACGTAGACCTTTTTTTTCTTCGACGAGGAGAGAGAGAGAGAGAGAGAGAGAGAGAGAGAGAGAGAGAGAGAGAGAGAGAGAGAGAGAGAGAGAGAGAGAGAGAGAGAGAGAGAGAGAGAGAGAGAGAAAATGTACCCTGTCACGTTCTGCACGACAACACATAAGTGGACACATCTTCCTCCTCCTCATGTGAAAAACAAAAATTTACACCGAACCTCAAAACAACGCTATATATGCAAGCGATGCCGACACGTACATAAGACAGCAACACACACACACACACACACACACACACACACACACACACACACACACACACACACACACACACACACACACACAAGCACGCACTATGTTACTATCAATATGGTGTGCAAGGACATAGCTTGAATATCAGTAAGTTCTGTAATACATACTTGGAAAACACAAGAAAATAATTCACTTAATGAGTAAATGAAGCTAAACTCACTCTCTCTCTCTCTCTCTCTCTCTCTCTCTCTCTCTCTCCTTATATAAGTAAACTATGAAAGAAAATAATATAAAAACAAATCAATACTGTAGGTTAATAATTATTACACGACATACATCCATTTGATACGCTACATATATTTTTTTTTCATTTTTCTTTCCTGTTCTCTTGACACTGTTCATCAAGGAGGAGGCAAGTGTAAGGGAGAGGGTCGAGAGGAAAACAGAGAGAAGGGCAGCTGGGTCCAGTCTAGAGGAAGGTAAGAGAAGACAGAAAGTACCTAGGACGAAATATATGAGAATCCGACCCCAAAACAGATTAAAGAAATGACTGATGTATCAATTTGCAAGGGAACGTGAAGTCAATATTTGGAGGAGCATTGATGGCATACTAAGAGCGGTATATTCATGTTACTAACTTGACACTGTGTTACTGAACCTCGTCAAGTGAAATCAGGTCCACTTTTTTTTTCTTCGTGGTTGTGAAAGAGTGTGAATAGAAAACTCATGTTCTTTGCCTTTGTTAACTATCTTTCTGGGGGAAGAATGTCTTGGTATATGTGTGTATGCAAGCTTCCTTCATAATGTTGTCATAGTTTTACCAGCAAGTTACATGTATGATTAGTGTGTTTTTTTTTTTTATGTCAAGATCCATACAAACCAAGAATGATTCCGCGGCTTATAACACTCAGCCACTCAACCTGGCATTATATGGAGGGTATGAAGACCCGGCTTACTGCGGCTATGGATGCTACACTTCTGAACGTAAATTGTTTTAGCTTGGTTGGTGTCCATTCATCCATCCATCAGCGCCCATCATCATTAACATGCAATAACTGCACCGATAGAATAAACCAGACAAAAGTCATGTAATCTGATGCCCGCCCACCCACCCACCCACACACACACACACACACACACACACACAGGTTCTCCGTCTCACAAATCACGATCATAACGAATGCACATCGATTTCCAGTAATGAGGTAAGTGAGCGGCGCCAATGAGTCGCCTATTATCGCGAGGCAGGGTGATGAATGGCAGTGACGCGCAGATCACTGAATCAGGGGAGCAAGCGTGAAGGAGAGAAGAGAAGAGAAGAGAAAAGATGAAGAAAGGAGAGGAGAGGAGAGAAGAGGAAAGGAGAGAAGAAAGGAGAAGAGAGAGCAGAGAAGATCCGCCAGCAGGTCCTCGTCCTATAATGTCATTGCCTCACGTCCTCCCCAAAGAACGCAATGAGACCCAAATTGCTTGACACTGAAGAAGATGAGAGTCGGGTGCTGGAATAGTGTAGGGAGATACTGGTGATCTATGCTTGTGTGTGTGTGTGTGTGTGTGTGTGTGTGTGTGTGTGTGTGTGTGTGTGTGTGTGTGTGTGTGTGTGTGTGTGTGTGTGTGTGTGTATCATTGCACATTGGTTATGCTAATCTAGTCTGTATCGTTCCAATTATAGTATATGTGAACCGAAGCAAGCCGTGTGTGTGTGTGTGTGTGTGTGTGTGTGTGTGTGTGTGTGTGTGTGTGTGTGTGTGTGTGTGTGTGTGTGTGTGTGTATCATTGCACATTGGTCATGCTAATCTAGATCTTAGAATAGGCCTGAGACCAGGCACACACCACACACCGGGACAAAAAGGTCACAACTCCTCGATTTACATCCCGTAGCTACTCACTGCTAGGTGAACAGGGGCTACACGTGAAAGGAGACACACCCAAATATCTCCACCCGGCCGGGGAATCGAACCCCGGTCCTCTAGCTTGTGAAGCCAGCGCTCTAACCACTGAGCTACCGTGTGTGTGTGTGTGTGTGTGTGTGTGTGTGTGTGTGTGTGTGTGTGTGTGTGTGTGTGTGTGTGTGTGTGTGTGTGTGACCCTAAGACGGGATAACCCTGCCCCTAATACCAGGCTATTCGCGTGTACTTCTTGCATCCACCACCTCCTGGAAAACCTCGTTCCTGGAGTCATCACCTTTAACTAGAAAACTGGAAAACCGTATTACAGGACATCTTTTTTTCCTCCTTCATGCATTTTTACATTTTCCAGCAATGGCTTCTCCCTCGCTCACACCTTCGTACCCTTGGAGCTAACTATCGCTCAGGGAGGCTTTCCATATCCAGGAGATGCTGCCCAATGCCGCGGATAGAGCACATGGCAAACTCGTAGGAAAGGAAACATGGTATTAGTACGTAGTTAAATAACGTAACATCTAGAGTTTGGTCAATAAAAACAGATACACACATAAATTTGCAAAGAAAATAGAAAATGAGGAAAATAAAGAAGAAAGACGATCACTGGTATCCCTACAGAGCTTAATTTTTGTTTTTCTATCCTTCAGCAATATTATACTTGTGAAACAAAAAAAATAAAAATAAAAATAATAGGAAAGTTAAAGTAGCACGATGATCACTGGTATCTCTTTTTTCTTTTCTTTTCTATGCTTCAATTATAATCCTCAGACCAGTTTCCATGCCAATAATAGACTGTCAAGTTGATGAACGTCTCTGCAGTCTTCCTTACCCTATTAACATCAAAGCTTCATCAGTGACAAGCGTGATCCAACGACTCGCTCCAATATCGTCCTGAAAGTCACGTAATATTCTCATACTTTAAGCGCACCAGTGGATAGAGACAGAACCACGAAGCGCCATACATCACTCCTTACATAACGCTATTGACACCCTTTCCTTCGTAGTACTACTCAAAATGTTAATTAGTGTGTGTGTGTGTGTGTGTGTGTGTGTGTGTGTGTGTGTGTGTGTGTGTGTGTGTGTGTGTGTGTGTGTGTGCCCTACTGTCACTCACTAAAACACACACACACACACACACTTACACTGTGACAATTTCCTGGCAGAACAAAGAGAACACTTATTAACATAATCCACCTCTAAATAAATCAAATGAAACAATAACAACAACAAACAACAACAATAACAACTACAGTAAATCAAAATAATAACAACGGTGCATTAACAAAGCGAAGTTAACACCTCCACTATTCTTCCACAGGCCCAATGTTTCAGTACAACCACAAACACACTCACACACACACGTCAGTCCATATTAAATGTACAATAAACACCCTCAGAGAAATTCAGACAGGCGTTATTCCCCTGTTATTACTGACACTAACGAGGGCTCCTTCCTCCCTTCCTCTCCCAACACATGTTCAAAGCAACACAACAATAATACAATAATATAAGCATCTCCTCGTAATGAAATAACACAAAGGAAAACTTGTATCTAGCAGCACATAACACTTTCCTGCGCTGGAGCCTATATACGACTACACCTCCACACAATATTAAAGGTCGAGTTAGGTTTGGTTTGTTTTTGTTTTGTTTTGTTTTGATTGTTCTGTTTTCTTTTGGTTTAGTTTGGTTAGGTTTGGGTTAGGTTGGGTTGGGTTGGGTTGGGTTGGGTTGGGTTTGGGTTGGGTTAGGTATGATTAGGTTAGGTTAGGTTAGGTCAGGTCAGGTTTTGTTTGGTTTTGGTTATAGTCGACAGAAAAGACCAGGAAGTGTAGATAGCAAAGTAGGAAGAGCAAAAAGGAGATAAGGCACTTAGGAAAGAAAAATATGAAACAGGAAAGAAGTAAGATGTGGGAAGATCTTCAGGAGACGCAGGTGAGTAAAACAGTGCGGTTTGCTTCTTATTTTCCAAACAAAACCACGTATACACGAAACCTAAATTTGTTCCGCGTCTTTCATACCCGGAGTGCTGACATGGCCATCATCTTATCGCCATTCCTGTCAGACACACACCCGCACTATCAGTGAGTCGTGACGTGATTAACTATGGATCAAAATCGTGAAAACTCGCATTATTTTCCATTACGAATTCACTTAAGTATACTGAAGTTTCCCGCCAACACATCGTGCGACAGCTGCTCTTCACCAACGCCACTCACAGCAAACAAATTCTTTACCAAATGTTGAGGGATATCAGAAAAAAATAATGCAACTACAAGAACAACAATAGAAGTAAACACAGGTATTGTGCTGTGCCGTTGAGAAGACGAGGGCTCCACCTACAGTCCCACATCTACGTACATCTAGCGCTGCCTCCGTCCTCTTTAACATCCTTTCATGCTGTAGAAACCGGTATAGTAATTCCTTTTGTAACTCTACCTACCCTCATCTTAACCTCACCTTTCCATGATGTCCCACCCGACATAGTCCTTCTCATAATTCAAGCCTCACCATCGTCTCCCCGCCGTAACTCTGCTAAAATGTAGGTGAGGTGACGTCTATTTCCACCCGAGGATGTCATTACTCTGCCGAGGACAATCCAGGAGATAACGAAATATTCACCGCGCCTCATTATTTCCGGCAGCCGCATTAACGCTTCACTCATCTTCAGCAGGTTCTCACCCAATTGTCCGGGTTTAATTCAATTTTTCTATCTGCGCCAAATGTCACGGAGGAAAAGTCTTAATTGCTGCATTGGTGCCCCAGGAGTGTGTCTGCATGGGATGTCTCGTTTCATTTACCGGTAGTACAAAAATACTAAAGGCTTTCAACTCCATTAACACAAAGGCCGTAACGCCGTATTATACCAAACTCAACCGAACGGACAATACAAATTTGAACACTGAACTTAGTCTTTTTTAATATAAGAGGGAAAAACTTGTAAAGAGGAACAAAAACGTTCAGACAAAAAGGCTGTTGTCATACGCTCCAGAAATAAGTCAAATTAAATTTGGTCCAACACACAAAATGGAGTAATGACAGCGAATCCTGAAGGAGTCTTGAAGAACGGTGCATGTTCACTACTGCCTAGGTGTCTGCTAAAACCATGTCCACACGGCGAAAAAAAAAAAAAACATGAATATTACTAGTACTTATATCAATGGGGAAAAAAAATTTCACTTCAACATTACAAAGACTTTCTACAACAAAAAAAACCGCATTATGTACTGAACACCCAAAACCGAACCAATCTTCCTTACGACACCAAAGCAACCACCGCCATAACTCACTAGCTACCCTTTCTCTACACATTACCGGCAACTCCCGAAGAGAGAAAGACACGGCTCTCCAGTATTCAGTCTCACGAGCCACACTTTCCATTTAGTGGGCGTGTAACGTGATATGTTCTAAGGCTTCGTCGTCAGCCAGATGCTTTAGTATGCGTCGTCTGTAAGATATGAGCGGAGTGGTGGGGCCTCGCTCGCCTTAACTCATTGCCTCACATAATTCCGTGGATCGTGGTAGTAACTTTAGACTTTCTCATTTGTAACTTCAATAAGGAATAGACAAGTAAGGCAAGAATAATCTGCTGAGACGGAGGTAGAACGCGTAACAAGGGGAAGCAAAACGAATTATAAACGTGTACTCGATATGAATGAATTTTAGAATCTTTGATCAGGGAAAAAAAGCAAAAATATAAAAAAAAAAATGCATGGAGAGCAATCAATTTCAAAACCTCTCAAACATATCAATACGTGTCACGATATGAATAAATTTTTCAGATCCTTAATCAGGAAAAAAAAAAAAAGCAAGGACAGCAATCAATTCCAGAACCACTCAAATCTATTAATATTTCTGAAGAGTTTGATCCATATCCATGTGATCGATACCAGGATTAAAATATGTCGTTACAATCCCACATACGTTAAAAAAAAAAAAACTCACCACAAATGAACTAGTGGACATTAAAAATTCTGACAAGTAAAAGTCATGTACAAAATTACCAAACATGAACCATTTATTTTGTCAGTGCCCAACACTCGTATGCCTGAAATTAGAAAGTTCAAGTAAATGCTGGAAAAGAAGAACGCATATTGAAGAGAAAAGTTTTTATCAGTGAAATATAACGCGCGTTACGGTAAGCTTCCACTTCAACACTTTAAATTAAGAGTCTAAACTTAAAAATACTATAAATACAGGTAATACAATCTTGTCACTGATCAGGGATGTTCTGGACCTGTATCCCTTTGTCTTCTATCTGAATTGTGTTTGTATTTCCACTTAGAGTAAATTATTTAATATGAAATCATCAGTAGAGAGAGAGAGAGAGAGAGAGAGAGAGAGAGAGAGAGAGAGAGAGAGATGGTAACCACGCTAAGTTGAAAACAAATAAAGTACCAGTGACGGTGTAGAAATGAAAGAAATCATTGTAATAAGCGGAATACCCTTGTAGCCGGCGATGGACATAAAACTACTCTACACTGTAACAGAACAAAATAAAATATTACAAACAGGCAATACTAATTAACCGCGATACATTTAGGTACAGAATAATGAGATGCTTTTATGATAATAGGGACTGCAGATACGATGCTTGAAATGTGAGGGTAATTCATACTAACAAGCAAGTGAATAAAGAGGAATTATCAAACGTTAATAACTTGTGGTACATTCCTCTCTCATTATAAAAACCTCAGCAAGAAGGGTTTCTTTTTTCAAAGTTTCCAGCTTTGATACAGTTTGATACACACTCACACTTATTAAAATATGGAATCAACACTACGACCATTGTTCATTCAGCGTACACCACACACACACACACACACACACACACACACACATTTCTGGTCCTCCTCTCTCAGCGCCACTCAACAGCAGCAACTGGAAAAGTTACAAAAGAGGGCGTGCAAGGCCATCCTCGGCTTTGCCTCTACCAAGTACGACAACGCCATAAAAAAACAGTCTACCTTGAGTCTCCCCAAGCTCTCTGCCAGACATCGAGAGGCCCTGAGAAACTTGGGAAGGGTCTGCTGCGTCACCGGCTCCCCCCTGAGGCATCTCGCCCGTTCAGTGCCACAAAACACCGGAATAGGATAATGCCCCTGAAGGCACCACGCACCAACCACCATAGTGTGATCTCCACCATGGATGGAGCGATAAACCACTAGGTTATTATACTACTCTTGAGCCTCTCCATATCCTCCTATGAACATTTTCAATTTGTATATGTTGTAATTCCGATAAACCGAATATTATTATTGTTATCATTATTATTATTATTATTATTATTATTATTATTATTATTATTATTATCATTATTACACTGATCTTTTTAAATAAGAAGGAAAGCTTGCCAAAGGTAAGATAAAGAGAGATTAGAAAAAAAGGCCCACTTAGCTGCCAGTCTCTTGCAGGTCCAAGAGAATTAGCCAAAAGAAAGAGATAAATGTCATGAAACCTCCTTCTTAAATGAAGTTAAGTCATACGAAGTTGGAAATACAGACAGAGGCAGAGAGTTCCAGAGTTTACCATAGAAAGATATGAATAATTGAGAGTACTGGTTGACTCTTCCATCATAGAGTTGTACAGAATAAGGGTGAGAGGAAGAAAGAAGCCTTGTGCAGCGAGGCCGCGGAAAGAGAGACATGCAGTTAACAAGATCAGAAGAGCAGTTGGCAAGAAAATAGCGACAGAAGATAGCAAGGGATGCAACACTCAATAAACCAATGGAACCAGAGGCAGAATAAATAAAGGTAACGCTGTACAAAAAAGAGGCTTTGATTCCTTCTCTCACAGCGTATATGATAATATGATAATAGGATAGAACAATTAATTTCTAGCTACATCCCGTATCTGGTTTCATTATTAGAACAGTGCAACTATTTATTAGGCTATAAATAACTGGCGTATTATATTCATTATCCATCTGTTTCTGCCACGACATCGTTAATATAGTGCTGATTAAAAAGAGTAATTTAATGGATGCAGCAGATTACCAGAATATAACGAGAATGCAGAAAAAAATTTAGATAAATGAATAAAGCCCATTAAACAAGAGGCACACCTATCCTCTGCGCCGCCGTCCCCGCCTCTTCCGCTGAGGGTGTGTGCATGTGGGTTGTCAGACAGTTCACCGCTAACTCAGTAACTATTCAGAGCGGAATGTATGATTTGAGAGAGAGAGAGAGAGAGAGAGAGAGAGAGAGAGAGAGAGAGAGAGAGAGAGAGAGAGAGAGAGAGAGAGAGAGAGAGAGAGAGAGAGAGAGAGAGAGAGAGAGAGAGAGAGAGAGAGAGAGAGAGAGAGCAAAAATGGGCGTTGCCAATCTTGCCTCACAGCCTTAGTAAATGGTTTATAGGAAATTGTTTTTGTTTGTTTTTCGAGCACGAGATAGCCACTTCATATACGTAAGTTCCCGTACTGCACTGCTACTTTAGCGTAGTGCCGTGGATGACGGGGCGCCACAGGTGTCAACAAACTCGAGTAACACCTCAGGAATGCGTGGCTGCGTGTTAGAAATGGTGACGCAACGCTGACTCTAATTGTCTTTTCTTTTCGTTAGCACTGCCATGCACGTCACTGCTTTGACGCACCAGTCCTGCCTTTCACTGTCGTCACAGCCTCTATATATATGTAGGCAGACTATACAGTTTTGCCTCTTATAGCGTTCACTGATTTCAGAGGCGCCATTTTTTATATTTTTTCAAGGCGTTTTGTATTGATTTGCTATCAGTTTCTATTGCAAATAATTTCATCGCACAGGGTGTGGAGGAGCAGCCATTGATTGTCCTGGCTCTATTCATTTAGCAATTTCCCTTCTTCCAATAAAGGATCTGATTCCAGTTAGATTACGATATTGTAGTGACGTTTACAAACCAAACAACTTCACCTAAGTAACATTCTAGCCTTACCATTAAGAGGAGACCTGATACAAGTATCTAAGTGGTATAAGAGTTTTAACAAAGGGTATATGAATGTAGTTCTTAGGATCAGTAGCGGGGACAGAACCAGAAATAATGGGTTTAAACTTGAAAAATTCAGGTTTAGGAAGAAATGGGAAGAAACTGGTTTCCAAACAGAGTGGTTGATGAGTGGCACGGTCTCAGTGGTCATGTAGTCAGGGGTGAATCAATAGGGAGCTTTAAAAGAAGGTAAGATAAGTTCATGAATGGGGAAGATAGATGGAATTAGGTAGCTTAAACACACAGGGACTGCTTCGTATAGGCCTGGTGGACTCTTGCAGCTTCCCTCTTTTCTTATGTTCTTATGTTCTTATCTCCAGTCACTACGGTCAGTCACACTAATCATAATAAGGGAAAAGATTATCAGCGTTATCGTCAGTCGAGAACTGATATAATGGATATAAGATTACTCAGGAATATTACATTTACACGAGGATAGTCAACATGTAGCGCAGGCTGTGCGATTGTGCAGTATTGAATTATTGCTGCACTTACATAAATAATGACGTGTGAATGCTATAACCTAAACATGTTACATGACTCAATGAGGCAATCACCTGTAGGTTACATTAGACCATCCGAGAGGGGTGCTGGTGAGTATTAAAAAACGTGGGAACTATCCGAATAACCTACATAAATTATGAGATGTCAAAACAAAAGGATCCGGCCACAGAAGAAGCCCTAACAAAGTTAATCTCACACCACACGACACCAACGCCTCCAGCTTCCGTGCCTCGCTTCCTCCTGTACTCCCTTTGGCTAGCCCTTCACCAGCTCGCCCTTAAACGTCACCTTGTTCTGTTGATTTGAACAAATAACCACTTGAAGTAACGCCTTCCAGCATCACCATCGTCACACTACGTCGATATCCTTCCGCAGGGTGACGCTGGGAATATGTGCTGTGTTTCCTTGATGGCCAAGACTTGTGAACATGTTAAGTTGGTATGTGGCCTGCACAAAATTCCAACAGCCTTGCATGGATCGTTATTCACTGTGGTGGCAGAGTGTAGGTTAGGGACTCATTGTTATGATAATGAATGATCAGGAAGTGGGGGTCCTTGGTGAAATGCTACGCGTGTGAGTGCCTTCAATGACAGACCATCGCCACCACAACCTCAAGGAACCACGACCTGTGTCAATACAAGATCGGGAATACTGGCGTGTGAAGCACTTCTCATGTATGACTTTTATTCATTGCTTTGACTGACTGCAAGTTGGACATGACACCCTGAACTTCATCTTTCGAGAGAGAGAGAGAGAGAGAGAGAGAGAGAGAGAGAGAGAGAGAGAGAGAGAGAGAGAGAGAGAGAGAGAGAGAGAGAGAGAGAGAGAGAGAGAGAGAGAGAGAGAGAGAGAGAGAGAGAGAGAGAGAGAGAGAGAGAGAGAGAGAGAGAGAGAGAGAGAGAGAGAGAGAGAGAGAGAGAGAGAGAGAGAGAGAGAGAGAGAGAGAGAGAGAGAGAGAGAGAGAGAGAGAGAGAGAGAGAGAGAGAGAGAGAGAGAGAGAGAGAGAGAGAGAGAGAGAGAGAGAGAGAGAGAGAGAGAGAGAGAGAGAGAGAGAGAGAGAGAGAGAGAGAGAGAGAGAGAGAGAGAGAGAGAGAGAGAGAGAGAGAGAGAGAGAGAGAGAGAGAGAGAGAGAGAGAGAGAGAGAGAGAGAGAGAGAGAGAGAGAGAGAGAGAGAGAGAGAGAGAGAGAGAGAGAGAGAGAGAGAGAGAGAGAGAGAGAGAGAGAGAGAGAGAGAGAGAGAGAGAGAGAGAGAGAGAGAGAGAGAGAGAGAGAGAGAGAGAGAGAGAGAGAGAGAGAGAGAGAGAGAGAGAGAGAGAGAGAGAGAGAGAGAGAGAGAGAGAGAGAGAGAGAGAGAGAGAGAGAGAGAGAGAGAGAGAGAGAGAGAGAGAGAGAGAGAGAGAGAGAGAGAGAGAGAGAGAGAGAGAGAGAGAGAGAGAGAGAGAGAGAGAGAGAGAGAGAGAGAGAGAGAGAGAGAGAGAGAGAGAGAGAGAGAGAGAGAGAGAGAGAGAGAGAGAGAGAGAGAGAGAGAGAGAGAGAGAGAGAGAGAGAGAGAGAGAGAGAGAGAGAGAGAGAGAGAGAGAGAGAGAGAGAGAGAGAGAGAGAGAGAGAGAGAGAGAGAGAGAGAGAGAGAGAGAGAGAGAGAGAGAGAGAGAGAGAGAGAGAGAGAGAGAGAGAGAGAGAGAGAGAGAGAGAGAGAGAGAGAGAGAGAGAGAGAGAGAGAGAGAGAGAGAGAGAGAGAGTTTGCACTATGGGGTTGTAGTACGCAGACCACGACTCCTGTGATGATGTCCGTAACGCGATCACCGCCGTCGAGAGAGAGAGAGAGAGAGAGAGAGAGAGAGAGAGAGAGAGAGAGAGAGAGAGAGAGAGAGAGAGAGAGAGAGAGAGAGAGAGAGAGAGAGAGAGAGAGAGAGAGAGAGAGAGAGAGAGAGAGAGAGAGAGAGAGAGAGAGAGAGAGAGAGAGAGAGAGAGAGAGAGAGAGAGAGAGAGAGAGAGAGAGAGAGAGAGAGAGAGAGAGAGAGAGAGAGAGAGAGAGAGAGAGAGAGAGAGAGAGAGAGAGAGAGAGAGAATATAACAATCGTAAACTGGGACACATCATGCAGAAGTCCATGCAAGTTGTTTATGCCTGTAGTGGCGGAAGATTGTAGCTCCGAGATTTGCCACAAGATATTCTCGGAAATACTCTCATGATGATTTCCACATCACGTTACAAACGGATAAGAACTAAACTTAAATTCCAACCTTACCATACCTAACTTAGCTTGGTAAACCAATCTAGCATGTTCTGGAGACACGCCGCGCATCTCTCTCTCTCTCTCTCTCTCTCTCTCTCTCTCTCTCTCTCTCTCTCTCTCTCTCTTTGTAAGTGTGTGTGTGTGTGTGTGTGTGTGTGTGTGTGTAAGCGCACGCGTTGTTAAAACATTTCTGTAGGCTCAAGTATGTCACCACATTTCTGGTGATGAGTTTGTTACACACACACACCAGAAGTGGAGAATACCGGAACTAAAATCAACGAACTAAAACCAACACAAACACACACACACACACACACACACACACACACACACACACACACACACACACACACACACACACACACTTATGACACGTAATCAAAAGTATTTGGAAATTGTGTATAAAAAATGTTATTTATACATAGTAAATATTGCAATTCACTGTATTTTTTACTAAATGCCTTATAGTTAGCGGAATAGAGAAACAAAATATACCAAATAAAAAGTAAACATTGTACATTTATTAGTCCACTAAAATAACGGTGGATTTTTGTTAGTGTGCTCTCACCGTTATCGAGGCCTTAACTATATATCTATGGTAAACTGATATGTGTTATCCGTTACTCTTGGATATAGCTATCTTTGTTTCATTTCACTTTCTGATTTGTTCTATTTATTTACTTAATTTTCATGAAGGGGTGAGGCAGAGCAGACGTCGCTCTACACCAGGATTTGTTTATATATATATATATATATATATATATATATATATATATATATATATATATATATATATATATATATATATATATATATATATCCGATAAACAAATTCAAATCAGTGGTGCAGCTTGATTACGTTATTGAAGTGACCTTAACGAACATCCCATAAAATAGCTTGCCAAAACATATATCCATAGCTTTATTTTTAACTTTAAATCACTTTGGTCACTCGCATCGATATTACGTTACCAGCTTTCAGCTCATATATGTCACAGGTATACCTATTGTGTTTTTATCTATATGTATCCAACACATAAGACGCCAGGTGTAGACACTCACTAACCATACACCAATAGCACGCTGAGATTGAAGTTATCATTTTCTTGAGAGAGAGAGAGAGAGAGAGAGAGAGAGAGAGAGAGAGAGAGAGAGAGAGAGAGAGAGAGAGAGAGAGAGAGAGAGAGAGAGAGAGAGAGAGAGAGAGAGAGAGAGAGAGAGAGAGAGAGAGAGAGAGAGAGAGAGAGAGAGAGAGACTCAGCCGAATTATTGAGGACAAAAACCAAACGCTTTTACATTATGATATCATGAAAATAACATGTCATCGGTAGCTGCATGAAGTCGGTGCTTTGACCAAACTACTTCAAAAGAGTACGGAATTAGAATTAACAATATATAAATCAATAATGTATATCAAAAGGAAAAATTTCCTAATGACATAATTACCTGTGAAAAACTATAAAAGTTTTCCACTCAACATCAGTAATTATAATACACCGTGTTACTAATATTGGGAAAAGTCTGCAAGTATTATGAGAAAGGTGAGAGTTGAATACTTATAACATTAATAATTAATGTTATAGTGTCCATTTATCATAATGTTATTAAAATTATTCATCAAACCATTAATCCAAATGTCACTCATTTTCCTATAACACTTTGAAATATACAAGGTGGCGTAGTGGATAAGGTGGTGAGCGTGGGATCGAGCAGACGTTCATGCGAATCCCACCACGTGCCGCCTTGAAACTGTCATTTGCCGAGTGGTTTAAAGTTACCTACATGTCACCATGATGCCCAGGTTCTAGGTGGAGGGTGAATGCCTTACACCAAAGATGCTCTTGGGTGGTGATATAGGCCCTAATATGGGTACTACTATAAATAAAATTGCCTGCACCGCTAATGGGTGGTAGCTGGACAGCGCTTCCCATGCTCACCAAGTATACCTACAGGCGATATAGGCCATAACATTAAAAAAAAGAAAATATTCAGTTTCTATCCTTTCTCTTCATCCTTCACCACCGCAGAACACAGCCACTGTATGTCATGTTAACAAACTAACAGATTTTACTGAATATTCTGTATCTGAAGCGAAAATAAACTTGCAAACTGAGAAATTCTTGTGGAGGAACATAGCACAGTATTGGCAAACAGAAGACAGGCTTGCAGGATGACCTGGTGATGTTGCTGTAACAATGCTGTGGCTCTCCTTTAATATCATCTAAACTAAAAAGTGGCGTCTTGTACACCAACACAACATCTTTGGTTATTCCATTATTCTTAACATACTGGTAAAAAGATTCACACAGAAATGTTCAAATTCAAAGCACTAGCATACGCCTTACTCTTGTCATATTGCACTGCACCAATGGAAAATTATTGTTGTTCACTGCGGAGGAACAAAACGTATCTAGGAAATTCAGTGGAACGAGAAAACCTGTTATAGTCAGTCCTTTGCACGAGTCTCAGTCACAAACCCGGAGGAGTTTCCAAGGATAAACTAGAAATTAATAAAGGTAACGTCATAAATTAACTTTCTTTAATATCATTTCCATCATAAAAATAATCATAAGCAATAAATTTCTTTAATAAAATCATTATCTATTAAATCGAACAACACATTATTCCACAAAATTTCAGAAATACAGTAATAATTTCCTTTTCTCATTTTTTTTGTTGCCAGTCATGTTTGCTTCTGAGTTATATGGTGAACAATATGTATGGATTTAAGGTAAACGAAGAAATAATAATAGTTTCCTGCCATCTCATAAAATAAACTCTAAAAAAGTTCGGTAAAATAGGCTGCCCAGCGGTTGCAAGACTAACCTACCATTTACGGTTTTGATCCGCTGTGGTTATGACTTTTATATCCCTCGTCCTCGCTGGGGACAAATATAGATCTATGAAAACTTAATAGAGTCTCAGGATAAGAAAACATTAATATCAATCTAAGGACGGGAAATGAGAGAAAAATTATATGAAAATAGTTCGGCCGCTACCAACCTACCTATCCACATTGCACACACTAGCATGGCCTAACTTTCCATAACTATAGTAATGATCCCCTCACCAAGCCATCACTACATCTCTCATATTCTTGCCGTCACCTACACATCAATAAAAGCAGCAGATATGTAGATATTCTCGCCACACACACACACACACGTGCACCGATCTTTATCACTTCCAGGTGAATATTTCAGCATGTACTTGTCTGCTTTCCATCGAAGCTCCTCCACACTCCTGTTGGCTCCACTAGAATATTATCAATCAGAGCAGTTCAAAGTGACATGTGATTGTAGAGAACGATTGACACCAGCTCACACTAGGACACAGAATACTTCACACAACCAGCATGTCATGACGTATACTAAGGGTGGGACGTAAAAGGGAAAGTGATGGGAAGTACAGTGGAACCATGCGTGCTTTGGGGTCCGAGGGGTCTCCAAGTGCACGGGTTTAAATCCTGTCCACGGTCCGAGTGTAGGTTGGGCTTCCTTACTCGGGGCAACGATTTTCTAGGGGGTGGGCTTTGAGATAGGAGGTACCCAAAAAATATCCCCTTTAGCCCAGAAATTCCCGTGAAAAGCCCACATGGTATAAATAAAAAAAAAAATAAATAAATAAAATAAAGGTCTAAACACGGCTGAGTCAAATGTAAATCCAGTTATGTATCAAATTATAAGGAAAAATATATGTGAATAGTAATGATATTATTGATAATGATATACTGTTAATTGAAATGGCAGCCAGTAAGAGAAAGAAATCTAAACATTAAATAAAAGCGACAGAAAATTCTAACGAGCTGAAATATATAAGTGATTAAAAATCAAAATCAAACTCTATTAAGTAAGACAGGTATGATAAAAATACGGTAGCGTTATATTATGTCAGTCATGATAGATAACATTTGTTTAGAACGATTACATATTCCATCTGTTGCCATAGCAAAAATTGACCTTAAAAAAAATACAAAAATAGACGTTTAGTAAAGAAAAATTCGTACCAGATTCCACGTTGGTTAAAACATTTAAGTCAGGAGAAGTGTACTGGAGCAAGGATGAGAGTGGCCAGGAGTGAGGCAGGACAGAATGATGATCAGAAAGAGGGAGAGGTGAGGGAGATGCAGTCACTGTGCTAAATTCTTTCTCTTGTAACAGAAAGGGGGAGGAAGCGTGCAGAGAAAGAGAGAGAGAGAGAGAGAGAGAGAGAGAGAGAGAGAGAGAGAGAGAGAGAGAGAGAGAGAGAGAGAGAGAGAGAGAGAGAGAGAGAGAGAGAGAGAGAGAGAGAGAGAGAGAGAGAGAGAGAGAGAGAGAGAGAGAGAGAGAGAGAGAATGAGTGAGGGTGCGGTGCTTGTTACCCTTATCAAAGTGAGTTTGGCAGGTGAATTACGCTTCGGCCTCTAAAGTTCAGAGCAGAATTTACAGGTCACTAAATATCTATCCATCTCTCTCTCTCTCTCTCTCTCTCTCTCTCTCTCTCTCTCTCTCTCTCTCTCTCTCTCTCTCTCTCTCTCTCTCTCTCTCTCTCTCTCTCTCTCTCTCTCTCTCTCTCTCTCTCTCTCTCTCTCTCTCTTTCAATATTACTTCCTTTCCTTTACTCGGATCTCTGGAATGGGACGGAATGGATATACTAAATACCGTCCCTGTTTGTTGCCTATGTCTGGCTGTTTTCCTGTCTCTCAGTATGCCTCGGTCTGTCTGTCTGTCTGTTTATATGTATGTATGTATGTATAACTGTATAAATATTTCTCTCTCTCTCTCTCTCTCTCTCTCTCTCTCTCTCTCTCTCTCTCTCTCTCTCTCTCTCTCTCTCTCTCTCTCTCTCTCTCTCTCTCTCTCACACACACGAATACCTCTACATGATAAAAATAAACAGTTAAAAAACACATTTGATTTCTGTAAAATAATCAACTCGGTGAACATTTTTGCCGACACACGAAAAACAGTAATTTCACCATATCATTCAAAAGTTTTTATGACAATTTTCTTTTTCATAAGTGGATTACACGCCCCACTCAGAGTCCCAGGTAACACACTGGAACATTATCACGATATTGTTACTCTCTTTAAAGACACAACAAATCCATGGGATGCACTAAATATTGTATACATATTCAGGAGATTAGTATTTCCCACCAACACACACACACACACACACACACACACACACACACACACACACACACACACACACACACACACACACATACACACACACACACCTACGTAAATAGATGCACAGGTGGAAAAAGTGAAAGGTTTATAAATGAATACATTATAGGGAACATTGAAGGGATTTGTGGTGTCCTTTAAACAAGTAACAGTTGGTGATAATGTTCTGGACAGCACTGCGTTCCCTGGAAAGCTAAGTGGGTTATGTAATCCACCTGAAAATAATTTTGCACGATTGGTGTTGAATATTACGAACAATTTTTTTTTTCTGTCGCGGAAATAAAAGAGATAACTCGTTTAAAAAAAGAATCTGGCTATTGTGGGGAAAAATGTTTTATATATAAAGTTTTTACTCACAAACCGGATCTAAGAAAAAAATACATACAGATGATATGTTTAGTATTTGACGGAATGAAGTCAAGAGTGCAATGGTTCATCTGTATAGTCGAAAAAACCTCATCTATTTTGCATTTATTCATTCACTTTGTTTCATTTAATCTTTACATCTTTAATTGTTAGCCGTTTTGTAACGTAGAGAACTGAAATCTTGCTTGGTGTGTTATATATCTAGTTTACTAGTGTAAGTGTCAATATCAAAAGCTTAGGGTTTGACCAGTTATACTGTGCATCTTAAACGATGACGGTAGGGAAAATCTTTATTATATATATATATATATATATATATATATATATATATATATATATATATATATATATATATATATATATATATATATATATATATATATATATATATATATATATATATATATATATATATATATATATATATATATATATATATATATATATATATATATATATATATATATATATATATATATATATATATATATATATATATAACTAGACAGTCGAGAGACTGTCTAGTTAGAGTGGGATGTCTGTTCGAGTGTCAAAGCTCCTGTTCTGACTCAAGAAGGTGGTATAGTTACAACACATCTGATACCTTCATATAGACAATGTCTCGATATGCAACTTGTGCTCCCTTCCGTGATTTTATCCACTTCTTATTGGTATCTAAGTATCGAAAGAGGTCAAAGAAGCTTGCAAGCTTTCTCTTTGATAAATTTCAGAATATCTTTTTTTTTTTATTTCATTCAAAGTATCTCATACCATTCAGTGCATGAGTTGACAGGTAGAGGTACCAAAGCAATATGAGACTAAATTATTGTTCCTATCTAGTTACATATGAACATGTGCACATTCACGGCAGAACACATGCAAGGTACTCGTACTTCTGGTGGATTTGTTTGGTCGTTATGTTAGACAGAAGGCGACAACATTGCACACACATGATACAATTATTTGCAAACACTTGTTCACCATAACAGCACCTGTAATTGCATTTATTTCATGGAGAACTGGATGTACATTTTTGGGAACTAATATTGGAATCACGGAAAAAGGATTCTATATAGCTGATTTTGGAAAGACAGCTTAGATAATGCATCAGGGCTGGGGTGTGTCTGGTCCCAGCTGGCCTGCACATCTTAGCCGCGGGAGAGCAGGTACATAATTAACAGCAGCCGCCTGTCAGGGACGAGGTGTGGCAAGAGGGGCGTGCTGCCGTGTGCGTGCAGGAAACTGTTGAACAAAAGTGGATTTCACTTTAAATAGTTATGTCGTGTTACAGTCTGTTCTCACCACCTTCGTGACCTTTGTATCACGTCCCCAGCAAATTAAAGCCAAACACGAAATCACTGATCTTAACTCTTGGAAGGATAATAACAAGCCGCCTCTGATTACCGGGAGATAACCATGACTTTTTTTATTTCCGCCGCATGTCGTCCAGGAGTGCCAGCATAACATCACGGCACTTGGGAATGAAGCACCTGTAGCACCACTCTTACCTCAGTATTCACAGGGCACAGGAATATTGAGAACTTTGTTCCAGTATATAATGTGTAGTTCTGTCTCTCTCTTCCTTCTCTAGTAGCAAATATACAATAGGTGGAAGACAAGTCGTGGTGGAGTAGCTCGTACTGGATGGGAACATTTGCTTGGAGTACGTCACTTCCACTTGGCTCCACACCGCCTCGCTACACTTGTCGCGGCTCTAAAGCTTTACGGCAAGCCAAAGCCCACGTTACCGCACACTGACGAACGTCCATAATATTTTAGTGCAGAAAGAACTGAGCACGACCTTGATAAAAAAATAATAAAACGGTGCGTTGCGATTAATACTATGAGCGTCCAGCAACGTGCATACGCTCGCTGCCGCCGTGTTTTCCAATGTTTTATGTTCGGTTTTTAGACTCAGATCTGCTACATTTACGTTGAATCATCTTATTTAACATTTCTACAAAAGGACAACGCAAAATCTCTATAGTTCTGGTTCACTCATACGTTGTGGAGCCGCCGGTGTGGAAAAGCGAAGGAGAGTGCCTTGCTGGGGTGTGGCACAGGTGAACATGAAACAGAGAGAGAGAGAGAGAGAGAGAGAGAGAGAGAGAGAGAGAGAGAGAGAGAGAGAGAGAGAGAGAGAGAGAGAGAGAGAGAGAGAGAGAGAGAGAGAGAGAGAGAGAGAGAGAGAGAGAGAGAGAGAGAGAGAGAGAGAGAGAGAGAGAGAGAGAGAGAGAGGAGAGAGAGAGAGAGAGAGAGAGAGAGAGAGAGAGAGAGAGAGAGAGAGAGAGAGAGAGAGAGAGAGAGAGAGAGAGAGAGAGAGAGAGAGAGAGAGAGAGAGAGAGAGAGAGAGAGAGAGAGAGAGAGAGAGAGAGAGAGAGAGAGAGAGAGAGAGAGAGAGAGAGAGAGAGAGAGAGAGAGAGAGAGAGAGAGAGAGAGAGAGAGAGAGAGAGAGAGAGAGAGAGAGAGAGAGAGAGAGAGAGAGAGAGAGAGAGAGAGAGAGAGAGAGAGAGAGAGAGAGAGAGAGAGAGAGAGAGAGAGAGAGAGAGAGAGAGAGAGAGAGAGAGAGAGAGAGAGAGGTGTGTAGGACAATGAGAGAGAGAGAGAGAGAGAGAAGAGAGAGATTGTGTGATAACGAACAGATGGTAGGAACAACAGGCGGCTGGGGATATCTTTGTTTTAGCGATCAAAATGCCATACTGAGTACCTCTATCTACGGTGTATATGATCATTCTTGTATGTGTGTGTGTGTGTGTGTGTGTGTGTGTGTGTGTGTGTGTGTGTGTGTGTGTGTGTGTGTGTGTGTGTGTGTGTGTGTGTGTGTGTATATATATATATATATATATATATATATATATATATATATATATATATATATATATATATATATATATATATCACAAAATCATATCATATTTGTCTCTCTGTCCCATAAACAAAGCTACACCCCATAAATGTTGCCGTTAAGACCCACCAATCCGAGTCCACTCCACGGAAAATAAATAAATACAAAAAAAGTTCATGGTCGCAATGCAATAAAAAAGTTACTTCTCTTTTTAACTTATCGAGGATGAGGCAGTAGAGTTGTCCTCGGGGGAGTGCTGGGACGAGGCCACGCTGCCCCTCACCCACACCTATACTCTCACTCATACCTCCACCCTTATCCATACCAGCATCCTCACCCACACTACATACTCCACACTCACCATTGCCGACGTACACTCACACCGACCTCCACTCTTTTCCATGCACAAGGTGAATAAAAAACTCGATACATTTTTTTTTACCTATTAATTTTTTATCACCCATCTCATCATCAAAGTGACGCACAATTTTCTTTTTCGCTCTTTCTAACTCACCTCCCACTTTTTCTTTCCCTCTGTAAGTGAGCCCTTCCCTCTATCTCCTCTCAGCGACCTCATTACTCTTCCCTCCCTCCTGTGCTCCCATCCGTTGCTTCCTTCCTTCCTTTACACGTAACCCTACTCTTCTTTTTTTCCGCCCAAGTGACCCTATCTGTCCTTTCTTCCTCACATTATCACCTGACGTCACTTCTCTCCAAGCACAGGAACACAGCCACGTCCATTCCAGCCTGGTAAGTTGTCTCTTCCTCCTCCCTTCCTTCAGGCGTGACCCATTCCGTTCACTTATTTCTCTCAGACCTCCACCATCAGCACAACTCACCCCACCTACTGACCACTCTCTTTCTATTCTGAAAACTCGTGTTACATTCCAGTTTATTCCCTACTTAAGCCAGCCAATATAAAGGAAGGTTCTTGTATGCTTTCCCTACTCCGCTCTCCACGCTTGTCTCATAAGAGCGACACGCAATTTAAGCTTCAATCCCACGCGTCCTGCCTCTTCCTTACGCAATGATTCAGAGCAGTTAAATAGCCTCTTAAGACAGCCTCTTAAGTCTCCAATGCTCATCCTGACTGCTCTGCGCCGAATCGAATGCTGTCTTATTTTCAGAGCGAGAGGCACCTTGCATCAACGTTTTACTTTATCTCCTCCCTCGTAGCACTAAAACATGCATGACAAACTGTTTCATCCTGATGCAGCTTAGCCATGTAAAAGCGACATGCCAGACCTGAGCTGGGTCCTCCACTGCCACCAGCTGCAACTCTGGCTCTCGTAAAGGCAAGTTTACATTTGGTGCCATCATTAAAACCGGCCACGTGTTTCATGACATCCACCAAACACTCTCTTGTGGAGAGTCTGATGAATATTTAGTCACCGGAAAACTCTGCACCACTTGATGCGGCGACACGGCTACTGAAGTTTATGTTACAACTGCTACTGTTACTACTTTTACTACTACTACTACTACTAGTACTACTATTACTACTACTACTACTACTACTACTACTACTACTACTACTACTGCACTACTTTTTTACAGTAATCTATAATACCGTGTGTCATTCCTATCATACAGTACGTTAATCAATGAAACAATTTTTTTTTTTTTTTTTTTTACGTAGGGAAGAGGGCCAGCCAAGGGTAAAAAAAAGAAAGTTAGAAAAAGGCCCACTTGAGCGCTGGCTCTCCAAAGAGTACAAAAAGTGGCAAAACCGTCAGCCAGAATTAGGGGAGCAAATGCTTCGATTCCTCCCTCTTAAAAGAAGACAAGTTGTAGGAATTCGGAAATACAGATGCAGGGGAGTTCCAGAGTTTATCAGTGAAAGGGATGAATGATTGAGCGTACTGGTTAACTCTTGCATTAGAGAGTTGGACAGAATAGGGATGAGAGGAAGAAGAAAGCCTTGTGCAGCGTGGCCGCAGGAGGAGGGGAGGCATGCAGTTAGCAAGATCAGTAGAACAGTTACCATGAAAATAGCGATAAAATATAGAAAGGGATGCAACATTTCGGCGGTGAGAAAGAGACTGAAGACAGTTAGTCAGAGGAGGGAGTTGATGAGACGAAGAGCTTTCGATTCCACCCTATCAAGCAAAGCTGTGTGACTGGAACCCCCAAACATGCGAAGAGTACTCCATACAGGGACGGATAAGGCCCTTATACAGAGTAAGCAGTTGGAGGGGCGAGAAAACTGGCGGAGACGCCTCAGAACACCTAATTTCATAGAAGCTGTTTTAGCAAGAGATGAGATGTGAAGTTTCCAGTTAAGATTATGAGCAAAGGACAGACCGAGGATATTCATTGTGGAAGAGGAGACAGTTGAGTGTCATTGAAGAAGAGGGATAGTTGTCTGGAAGGTTGTGTCGAGTTGATAGATGGAGGAATTGAGTTTTGAGGCATTGAAAACTACTAGATTTTCTCTGCCCCAATCGGAAATTTTAGAAAGATCGGAAGTCAGGCGTTCCGTGGCGTCCCCGCGTGATCTGTTAATTTCCTGAAGGGTTGGACGTCTCTGAAAGAACGTGGAAAGATGTAGGGTGGTATCATCAGCGTAGGAGTGGATAGGGCAAGAAGTTTGGTTAAGAAGGTCATTAATGAATAATAGAAAGAGAGTGGGTGACAGGACAGAACCCTGAGGAACACCACTATTAATAGGTTTAGGAGAAGAACAGTAGCCGACTACCACAGCAGCAATAGAGCGGTCGGAAAGGAAACATGAGATAAAGTTGCAGAGAGAAGGATAAAAGCCGTAAGAGGGCAGTTTTGAAATCAAAGCTTTATGCCAGACTCTATCAAAAGCTTTTGATATGTCGATATTTAGACTATATCATATGTAGTCAGTGCCAGATAGTTCTAAGGCAAGTCGTAATAACACTGACACGTTAGTCTCAGAAACTCTTTCCGAGACATTACAGAAAGAATGGTGAGCAATACACGCTCCCCACACCCACCCTCTCCTGTTTCCAGCCCCCAGCCCCCCAACCGCCATGCGAGTCTCCACGCCCCCTGCAACACAGCAATCACGACCACAGCCTGCCTAGTCGCCGGATGTACCACCAGGCAGCGGAAACAGCGCTGTATAACTTTTTCTAAGTTTCTTGTTGCCCCAAGAGACACCACGTGTGGATACTAGGTACCACATGAAGACTTCCCTGCGTGACCACCAGCCACCAGTTGTGAGGTGAACAGCTGGGCGACGCTGGCTGGGGTTTCTATATTATGAATTAACTATTATTACTACCATTATTATTGTTATTATTATTTTGATTATCATTATTTTATCATTATTATTATCATTATTATTATTATTATTATTATTATTATTATTATTATTATTATCATTATTATTATTATCAATAATATCGTTACTAATACTATTACTACTACTAGTATTATTACTACTACTACTACTACTACTACTACTACTAGTAACGATAATAATAATGATGATGATAATAATAATAATAATAATAATAATAATAATAATAATAATAATAATAATATTTCTATACTCATATTAAATTCTCTAACAGTTAGTTATCTTTTCTACGAAACGTGGCTTTCCGAGGAGGTTGCTATATATAAAATCAACAAACTGAAAAATACATAAATGAATAAACACACACACACACACACACACACACACACACACACACACACACACACACACACACACACACACACACACACACACACACACACACACCATTAAGTAATATTGTCTAGACCCGTCTAATTTCAAATACATTTAAATATTTAGCTTAAGATTAATGCTGCCCTGACTAATGACCAATCTTTTCAGTATCATTTACACGCTCGAGGCTCAGAGGACACAGTTGTGGGTAAACTGACTGAGCTGTGGAGCAAATGAAAAATGATTATGTATAACTAACGTTTCATTTTATCCTGAAAATCATCCCTTTTTTTTTTTTTAGAGCGCTGAAGTAAATGCGTGGTATATAATGTTTTCCTGCTGTGTTCGTTTAATTTTAGATCTACTTCTTTATGTATTCATTTTATCTATTCTTTTATTATTATCTATCTATTCACTTAATTTAGTTTGTTTATTTATTTATTTATCTATTCATTTAATCCATTATTTATCTTTTGTACGAGGTCAATTCAAACTTCAAGAGACAGACAAATGGATACATGTAGAGTTTTTTACTCTTTGAATTCAGACAACACTTGAATATTTTTTAATATAATCACATTTCTCTTTCTCTTGCGTGTTAAGTTCAACGAAAAGAAAAGAACCAGAAGAAAATGAAAAGTTAACATGACCACTAATTTTGCAGAAGCTAAAAATATAATGACAGGCGAAGAAACACGAGAAGTTGGCAATTTCGTATCCATCCTGAGCCTTGAACAAGTTGTTACATTATAATGCATGAATAGATGTATCATTCTCCCTCTCGCCCGCCTTCACCTCCACCACTTCCTCCTCCTCCTCCTCCTCCTCCTATGTTCTTTCTCTGTTGTTGAGGATTGGCCCATGTATACACGAACCTATCCCTATTTCCCCCTTACTGCATATTCTGTTGCTCCTATTCCCTGTACCTCCAAGCAGCCCTGTTCTTCCATCGCATTATCTGTCGCTCGCTGGCTATTCTTCCGTAAACAACATAACCAGTGACGTGCCTTTATGTGCTAATTTGCCGTCTTCATGTTCAGTTCACGCTCTCCCAATGCTTTCCCTTTCCTCTTATACAGTGCTAAGGCAAAGTTCTGATCATGTATCAAACTTTGTAATGCATCCGAAGTTAGCTACCGCTAGGAGTTGACAATCACAGGGCTTCTGCTTTAATTTAGATTGCCATAGGTGGCAGGAAAAAAAAAATGTTGTTAGGCGATACACACACACACACACACACACACACACACACACACACACACACACACACACACACACACACACACACACACACACTCTCTCTCTCTCTCTCTCTCTCTCTCTCTCTCTCTCTCTCTCTCTCTCTCTCTCTCTCTCTCTCTCTCTCTCAACACATACTTCAACTGGCATATTTTTAGATGCTACATCGCCACCGGTTAAAGGTCGATATCATTTGCATTCCTTAGAGAGATGTAAGTTAAGTTAATTAAGAGGGGGCCTGATAGAAGTCTTTAAGTGGTTTGGGGGTTTAAAATAAAGGAACACAAGCAAAATTCTTAGGATCAGTGACCAGGATAGAACCAGAAAATGACAGGTGTAGGATTGATGAAATTTGGTTTAAGAAGGAGAAAAATGATTAATGATTCCCAAATAGAGTGGTAAATGAATGGAATGGTGGAAATAGATAGGTATGTTTCATATAGGGAATGCCACAGTTAGGCCTCATGGTTTTTTTTTGCAATTTCACTTATTTTCTTATGCTTTTTTTTTTTACGTTCTTATGTTCGCTAACAATATTAGAGAAAAATGCGTCGTGGCCTCGAGAATCCTTGCGAGACTCAAATGTCCCAACCTGCCACTGTAATTCTGTATGCCATCAGGCGCCACAGGTAACACGTTGCCTTTACACAAACCACTTATATCGAGAAATGCAGTGTGCGAAATACGTGACACTGCATTTCTTGACTCTTCAGACTTTATAGTTTTTCCTACCCCATTTTATTTTTTTCAAAGGCAAATTGTAAGGTACCACTCCGGTATAAATAGAACATAAAGGCCATTCGTGATATACTACGACATAACACGAGTCGCAAGTAATAACATAGAACACAAAACTATAAGGGGGTCATAGAATACATCTACAGTACATAATGCAATAAGACCAGTCACAAAATAACGCCATGGTACACAAAACTATAAGAAGAACCACATAACACTGTTGAGGTGAACTACACGAAGTATCAAATCACAAAACTCAGCGTTCACAGAGTACTAGGCGCGGACAACAGTGAATTTATTCTCCTGCCGCCACTAGACCCCTAAATGATAAGTGTCCTGGTGCACCAGTTACAGGGCACAAATGAGACACGACGTTTATTACCCATGTTCATAAAAATCACGACACCTGCCCTCATTCCCTGCGCCTCTCATGGTGATTACAGGCAGGAACGACAGCTGGGTACCAATTTATAACGAACTAAAGGGGTCCATTTCAACGCACTTCAATATATTTCCTATACGTGTAATTCACGAGAATACATAGGTGACGTCACTAACATATCCTCTTAGGACGAGACTCTCCTTCCTTCCTTTCCTTCGTTTGCACTTTCAGCGTGGCGGTTGGCAGTATGTTCATGTCCTGATGTGGAGTCAGGAGTCAATAATGTGGATAAGAGGCGATCTGAGGATGGCAATAGGGTGGTGTTGTAAAATGCTTGGCGCTGTTG
This sequence comes from Portunus trituberculatus, assembly GCF_017591435.1. Lineage (NCBI taxonomy): Eukaryota > Metazoa > Arthropoda > Malacostraca > Decapoda > Portunidae > Portunus > Portunus trituberculatus. Next base: position 26,746,069 of record NC_059272.1, read on the forward strand.
AGAGGCGGTGCTTTGGGGAACATGGGAAATGTGTTTCAGGAAATTACTGGCTGTTCTGGCATTCATTTTCAGAAAGATTCACTTCTTCGCAAACGATGCTATATACTACTACTACTACTACTACTACTACTACTACTACTACTACTACTACTACTACTGCTACTACTACTACTACTACTACTACTACTACTACTACTGCTGCTACTATTACTGCTACTATTACAACAACAACAACAACAACAACAACAACAACAACAACAACAACAACAACAACAACAACAACAACAGCAACAACAACAACAACAACTGCTACTACTACTACTACTACTACTACTACTACTACTACTACTACTAACTACTAATACTACTACTACTACTACTAGTAGTACTACTACTACTACTACTACTACTACTACTACTAGTACTACTACTTCTACTACTACTACTACTATTACCATCTCGCCCCATACTAATGTTATTGTTGCTGCTACTACTACTACTACTACTACTATTAGAAAAAATAATATTTATAATAATAATAATAATAATAATAATAATAATAATAATAATAATAATAATAATAATAATAATAATAATAATAATAATAATAATAATAATAATAATAATAATAATAATAATAATAATAATAATAATAATAATAATAATAATAATAATAATAATAATAATAATAATGATAATTATAACAATAATAATAAATAATAATAATAATAATAATAATAATAATAATAATAATAATAATAATAACAACATAATACGGCTGCTGGTAAGTACTGCTATCTGATTTCGTAGGCAGTGTCAACAGATCAGGGAACTTAAACTTACAAACAGATTGAAATGAGTGTAAATTGTCTTTTTTCACCACGAATATACCAAGTCTGTAAAAAAAACAAAATGGTTGTGTCGCTGACCAGCCTCCTACAGTCGCGGTGCAAAGTCACATAAACTGCATTTGATTGCAACGTGTCCGGAGTTTTCCTTAATTTCAAGTACTTTGATCTATCTGGTGACAGATTGGTTACGGAATCAGATACTTTATTGACTCTCAAATTGGAAGAATTGAGAATGAGGGAACAAAGTTGAATACAGTGGAAAGGAGTGTGGCATGTTATTCAACTCCCTTCCACGGTTGTATCACTCTCGGGATGCGGCTAAACTTTTTGGGATAGCATGCAAGTATGTAATTAGGCTATACACACAAACACACGCAAATAAGCGCGCTAGTGCGCACTCAGGCACACTCACACACAAGGGCACGCGTGCGCACCCACACGCACACACACACACACACACACACACACACACACACACACACACACACACACACACACACATGTGTGTGTGTGTGTGTGTGTGTGTGTGTGTGTGTGTGTGTGTGTGTGTGTGTGTGTGTGTGTGTGTGTGTGTGTGTGTGTGTGTGTGTGTGTTTCCCTACTTTCATAGTAACATGCATACAGGCACATACACAAGCATTCACTCAAACAAAATCTCTTTATTTGTTGAACATATTAGACAGCAAAAACATCATAAATAGCTCTCCGTGCTGGGATGTGTGTGTGTGTGTGTGTGTGTGTGTGTGTGTGTGTGTGTGTGTGTGTGTGTGTGTGTGTGTGTGTGTGTGTGTGTGTGTGTGTGTGTGTGTGTGTGTGTGTGTGTGTGTGTGTGTGTGTGTGTGTGTGTGTGTGTGTGTGTGTCTGCCTTTGCATTAGAAGTCCCTCACTCATCTTCCATTACCAGCAAAATTAAAAGAATTTCCTGAGAGAATAACATGAAACTAATACTTTCAACATTTTCGAGAATACGGAAAAGATGTACTGTTGGAACAATGAAGCAAACATTTCCATTAAAATGAAGGGAATCTCAGTTTGCTTAACAAATAGCATATATCTTTATAGAATGAGTAATGCTGTGTAATAATTTTTAAATATTGAAGTTGTGGAAAGCGGTGTATCTTACATATATAAAACTGTAACAAACTAAAGATTGTGGTATTACGTCAAGAAAACATTTTGGTTATTATAAAGTGTGATTCAAATCTTCGTGCTGCACTGGAATCAGTTTTCCTGTTAATAATAATGTGTTTATATATTTTTTTTTTCACACGCAATGGTTTGGTTATATTTCGAAATAATGAGAATTGATAGCTATGAACATTAAAGATTTAGACGAACATTTTTACATGGTACATTTCTGTAGTATTTTCGGGAGTAATTTTCGCTACTGCTGCTGCTACTACTGTTATTGTTGTTACTGTTGTTGTTGTCTATGTATGACTATGCGTGTGTTAGTAGATGGCGTGATCTGAACACGAGATTTACTCTGAGTAAAAAGAAGAAAAATAACTGAGTCATTCTGAGTAAATAGGTAAAAATAAAGAGATGTCACTTCTTCGATAAATGACGATAGATCGATAGGCTCGGATTCCTTGCAAGGGTGGAGAGATGACAATGCTTCTCTAAACTGAATGAATTGTCGACAGCGAGAGCTACTTTAGGTGGTGTAAATTCTACATATGTGGTATGTTTAGATTTTACAATATTCACAAAGCAATTTTTGTACAATAAATGTTTAGGAATCAACGAGGAATTCTGAGTTTCATAAAAAAAAGACGATGAGCTGAACATACTTGGACACTCTGGGGTAAGTGCAGCGTTCACTTTGCAGTAATACGTTTCCCGGAAGTGTTTTCCAGCTGAGACTCCTGAGACGTGGTTCAATGCTGCCTGATGAGTCTTTCAATCACTTAAATATAGTTATGCTCCATAATATTTAACAGACAGCTGACTAGATCATTTGACAAGGAAAATCCAGATGATATGCACTTAATAAGTTACACTTTCTTTCACTGAATATAAAAATAGCTTCAATTAATCACGGAGCAATCTGACAGAAAAGAAAAAGGAAAGAAAAAGCATGAAGTATTAGTTTATCTTTTTAGTTATAACGAAGATGTGTATTACAACACTATATCCTGATACTCGTCACTTAGGGCGAAGAAAGCTAGACCTTTGATGATGTATTGAAACACCAAGAGAAATGAGGGAACTAACGCTAATCACCCAGGCAAGAAAAATTTAAAGAGAAAGATGAAATAAATTATTAAACACACACACACACACACACACACACACACACACACACACACACACACAAAAAAAAAAAAAAAATATATATATATATATATATATATATATATATATATATATATATATATATATATATATATATATATATATATATATATATATATATATATATATATATATATATATATATATATATATATATATATATATATATATATATATATATATATATATATATACCACTTTGCTTGTGTTATAACTGTCCCATACTATTAGCTTGCCGTCTTGAGATGTGGATACCAAATTCCTCGAGTCAGACCCCCAGTGCATGGCATATATCTTGGCTAAGAGTCCTCTAAGCGTTCTCCTGGTCCTCATCTGAATTCTGCCAATAGGTTCCATTCCGGATGTGGCCTGAGCCAGGGTGGTGTCTAGTGCATTTTTGCGTGCCTCTCGAAAAGTGTTCTTTAGTCTTTCAGTTTCTTGTCGCAAACTATCCAAATCATTCTTTACTAAAACATATAAAACTAAAAAAATGCCAGGAAAATCCACAGAAAGTGACAATAGTCAAAGACACATGCATCCAACGTCTCTGTGCCGTCCGCGGTGTGTGTGTGTGTGTGTGTGTGTGTGTGTGTGTGTGTGTGTGTGTGTGTGTGTGTGTGTGTGTGTGTGTGTGTGTGTGTGTGTGTGTGTGTTGTGACCTGTGCCCTACACAGCTGGAGCACACACACAGCATCTAGGACAAGATGGTGTTCTTTTCTGCCGTTATCTGCAGTTCCTGCATCTATTTTCCCTAATTGAGTTTTAAATTAGCGGATATTCTTTCCTCGCTCCACCTCAGCTTCGTTGCGTGTAATTATCATTGGTTCTATTTTGAAAACTGAATTAATGTACATTATTTACCAATCTTGTCTTTGTTACTTTGTATTTACGCTTTATTACTCTTCCATTATCTTCCCCTGGATGTGTTCTTTGTCCTGTCGTTCAGGTCCCCTTATCCCTTTAAACATGATTAAATCTCTCTCTTCCCAGAATGCATGATCTTTACCTTTGCTGGATTCTTTTCATTCGACGACTCTTGTGTTTGACAGTACCGTCCAGGCCACTTTTATGCGCCACAGCTCTCAGTTACTTATCCTTTATTGTTATTAGCTTCATCATAAGATGAAAGACACCCACACATAAATGTGGTATGTATTTCCTCTTGAATATTTTACTATATTATTTTTCCAGCTGTTATAAATGTGATTTTCTTGAAACATGCTCACCCCTCTTGTTCCTCTGTTCATTGCCTTTGATTATTCTCTCCTACTACAATGCTATGCTTTAAGTTACTTTTTGAGACCCTTTAAAATTGCAGATAGAGAATAGCTCACTGGTAAAGTTGTTAAGTGATAAGAAGGAAAATTAAAGAATATCTATTCATTTGCCGAATGAATCACTAACAGCGGGCAGCAAGAGCTATACAGTGAAACATTAATGATGTGTGTGAAAGGTAGGAACTCAGCTCTCATAACTATTCTTAAGCTTATTACACACTCACTCACTCACACACACACACACACACACACACACACACACACACACACACACACACACACACACACACACACACACACACACACACACCAAAAATTATAAATACGCTATAGGTCCAATTAAAATAAATAACAATGCAGAGAACCTTTGGCGAATTATTTTGTGTTTGAGTCCAGGACACTTTCTAATCTCTACATACACGGTAATTTTACGCGAGTCATCGCCCACGGACAACTATATGCATCTGTATTGAGTGAAAAAAAGAGCAAAAGATAAAATATTCTTGCAGATCCTCGCACTGAGAAATATTTCGAAGACGTAAGCATAGGTAGAAATCGAAGTCGAGCATATTAAATATAACGCAAGCTCGAAGATCTTTATCAAGTATCTGGTGTTTGGCACATATTAAATAGAAGTGAGACGTCGACACCGAAAGACAGGCAAGTAAATGTAAAGGGCAGGATGTGAATATGAGAGCACAATGCTTGATTAAACAGCATGGACGTGAGATGTGGAGTTAATTGCTTCTAGGAAAAGTGGAATGATGATGATCATCATCATCATATCAATGATAATAATATCATAGAATAAACCTAAGACGTGGGTTGCACGTTAGCAATTCTGAAGTTAGAAGATTGTCTTCACAGGTAGAGTATCTGGATTACAAGTGAGCAAGAGAGCGTATTACAAAAAGATTGATATTTTTTGCCTAGTCTAGAAGAAGGAAGAAAGGCGAGCATTGAAAGGAAAGACAAATACAATATGAAATGGAAGACAAGACAAACACAATTAAAAGGGAAATTATAGCAATGCATATTCATATATTAATGCCGTGAATGATATTCTAATAATTGTATGAATTAATTTTCAGAGCAAATTCCATCATAACAACATAAAAAAATCGTTCTTTCTTTATATTTTCACCATACCTTACATATTTTGCACACCTTGGGGAGAGCAGGTACGCCAGTAATCGTCGTGTGTAAAAGGAAATAAAAGAGAACAAATAACACACCAGGAGAGGAGTAGATGGTAGTTCTGAGGTGTGCTCCCTCTTGAGTAGAACTGCTTTTGTACCCTGAGGACACTCCAGTCCTTCCTCTTTTATTTTAATCTTACACACTCAAGAGCAACTGGGAAGCGTGTATCGTCAGTGTACTGCAGCTCAGGGCACTGTGACGGACACGAGACAGGCCAGAAAGGATAAATTTTCAGCTTGTGCGTTGTTTTGTTATTGAAGTTAATTCTATGTAGTGGCGCGAAAAGTTTTCAAGAATCATTAATTTAAAATGACAGAATAGTCAGAGGAAAAGAAAAAGAGGAAGCCTGTCACCTCTTTCAGATGAACAGTGCACAAAGAGTTTTTTGTGTTCTTTATCATGTCCAGTTCCCGAATTTCCTGATTTTAAACAGGTCTTCGGTTTTTCCACATATGTTTCCTCTCTGTGTGTTTGCCGTGTTGCCATCGAGACAAAAGATAGAAGACAAATGTTAAAGTAGTATGCGCCAGTCAGGTTCCTAAGATTTCTGTTCCTCCTTATCAACTAATATATTGCCGCTGTCTTAGATCTCCTACATGTTAAAAGACATCAAACACATACTCTTGAAGTATCCGTTCAAGCAATCACGCAATTTTTCATTGACAATAAAATCAGTGTACACTCAGCCACTCGAAGACACAGCAGGTGGTGCGGTTATAGTAGCCCCGCACACTGCCATTGTTGGGAAGGGTGGGGCAGATTCATAAGATTATTAATGAAAGAAAGAAATGAAAGATTTAATATATATACCAGTCACTTGTAAGTAGCTTGCAATATTTTCTTGCAATAGGAGTTATAATACTCGTACTAATGCCTGTGGTGACGCATGAGTCTGCCGAGGTCTGAGTGAGGATAAAATACCACACAGATCAAATTAACAGCATGAAGGATATTTATTTTGGGTTGGTTACTCTTTATCTTTTGATCTGGTTGATGTGAGTCAGATAACTTGGGAGTTTAGGATATAAATTTCAGTTTTGACAACCATGTCACAATTTATATTCTGACTACCTTTACCAGGATATGACTGTCTGTCTTAACTGACGTGAATAAAATCACGATTAAGTGAGTTCAGTTGCAGCAAAAAATCTTCTGACGTTAACGTGCGCGCAGGGAGAATGAAATCTGTATTTGCAATACGAACATTGTGTACCCTCTCAATAACACCAGCAAAGTATTGTAAGGTAGGTAAGAGAGATGAATGTAGTTTTGTGTGAAGGAAGAGAATTGTCTTTGGACGGCAGGTTGTGACTGAACCGTTGAGTGAGGTCACAGCTGGCTTTAATGATAAGCTCACAGCACCTTCTGAACCAGTGCTATTAGACCTCACTGGGAGTAATTATCGTTTCGGCAGGTATTTACTGCCTCCTCCAAACAAACAAACAAACAAAACAAAGATAAAAAGAAAATATATGTCAAAATAAAATATAACAAAATTTATGAATAAATAATAAATTAATTGATAAAAAAAATGTCCATGCATGTCTTGGAACAAAGACAATAATTTGAATCATTATGTTGTTCAGAATATGGTAATTTAATGTAGCAATTAAAAATGTTTGCGTTCATCAATATTTTGTATTTTAGAATTGTTCCTGAAGCAATTTCATTTGATGGCAAACTGATTGTAACAACGACCGAAGAGGCTGACAGAGCTTTATATTAATCATTCAATGAAAATGCATCAAAATTGTCCAACTATTAAATTTGAATTTAGTAACGTCAAGGCGATCAATGGGAATGAAAAAGGGAGTGTGACGCTCCTGTGCTGGCTTCCGTGAGTCTTCCATTGTTTTCATCCCGATATTTATTGGCGATTTTATCACACGGAATGCATTATGGACCACTCACATTTGCATAGACAATACGTGAAAAACTTTTGCATCTTACACTTTGAAACGAGTCCCTTGTGGGAAAGTAGTAAAGAGTTGCGGCGACTGGATCCCGCCGGGCGCCAAACTCTGCTGGCAAGTGTCTCACTAAACAGAAACACCTGCAACACTTTTGTGCGTTTCTGGAAAATGAGATGGGGTGATGACGAGAGGACCACTGTGTGTGTGTGTGTGTGTGTGTGTGTGTGTGTGTGTGTGTGTGTGTGTGTGTGTGTGTGTGTGTGAGAGAGAGAGAGAGAGAGAGAGAGAGAGAGAGAGAGAGAGAGAGAGAGAGAGAGAGAGAGAGAGAGAGAGAGAGAGAGAGAGAGAGAGAGAGAGAGAGAGAGAGAGAGAGAGAGAGAGAGAGAGAGAGAGATTTTATGGCACTGCCAGTACCCGCGACAAGGGTCACACAGAAATGGTCGCGATGTTACGCGCTTTTACATATATTTGGAATAAATACTACGTACTGAGAGCGGTTGTGAATGATTCAAGAAAGTAAATTATTAACTGGTTTCTTTTTTACCTGAAACTGAAATACTTCAGTGTTTCCGGATATTTCGACATGTTCAGTCGGCCTTGCTGATAAGAATGTCCAAGATTTCACCTGGAAAATAATCTGGAAGCCGCTCTCACTGCTACTGAATGTTTCTCAGCAGTAGGCGGCCAGAAGAGCAGCTGCAAAACAGCACAATATTTTACGACTACATTTATCACATAACATCGCGTCTCTGTCTCTGTCAATTACTAATTAATACAGGAGGACTGTTTTGTTCACTGAATAATAACGAATTCTTAAACAGTGGAAAGGTGAAAGTGTTGTGCAGCGCTGTGGTGGCTTTGTCCAGGTTGAGTGACAGAATCAAGGGGAGCGGGGGCGAGCAAGACATCCCATGTAAGGTGGCAGAAGAAATGGTTTTGCTGCCTGACCGATGAGGAGTGGTCGCATAGAGGTGCTGGTGTTCACTCCGTCCTTCTTCAGTGCAACATTTCAGATGTGTTGACACTTTCTCCTTGCTGTTGATACTTTTCGTGCTGTGCTTGCCGGAAAACGTTTCCATTTTGCGTCAAGGCAACAGTATCAAATATCAATAGCAAAAATGATACAAGGCTATTGAATTAACACAAGTATCGGGAAATCTGTGGCATGGCAATTTGCTGATATTTGGTTGTTTTCCGCCTGGGACACACTACTCAGGAATAATGTTCCGCCCTGGTGGTGGAGGAAAGCGAGAGTTCTTTGTTTACCATTCTCTATTACACCTCGTTCTTCAGACGTGGGTTTGGACTCGAGGGTTTCATGAAACTTACATGATATACTTTGCTACTTTTACGCATTTCCAAACAACCTTGATGCTTCTATCTGATGTAAAACAATCCCAGTCTTTTCTAAATTCGCCTTTTTCCCAACCTTTGCAAGTACTATCACTTGCGGTTCTTCCATATGTAACTAGGCCGGCTCTGCTCCTTGAATACCAAAAAAGTCTGAACCTTCTCCTGCGCATTTCCCTCACTTACCTTTACTTTTATACTCCTGAGAATGTTTTTTTCAGTTTTCTAGTTATCCAATACTCGTATCTAAAACTTGATTATACTGTAGAAGATTTCCCTCTAGTCTCTTTACTTTTGTGCTGTTAAGAATTCATGCCATCTTTTATTTAACTATTATCTCTAGTTCCTCCTGCTTAAAGCTCACACAACTCCCAAGACACGGTAACGACAGATCCAGTAATGTCCAATAAAGGCTCACCTCCACGATTCAGGTTATTTTTTCATCAGAGACTTTACCCTTCAATCGCTCCCTCATCCATTTCCTTCATCCATATAGCTCTCTCAATCATCCTTCATAGACGTCACACTGATTTTCTACTTTTCCTTACCATTTCTTCTTTTCGTATGTACACATCACTACTTTCTGATTACTTTTATACCTATTGTTACTTTCTCATTACTTATTGGCATTCTTACTGGATATTCCAATGACACTGTTTCACTTTCTTCACTTCTCCACCTCTTTACTTTTTCACTTATGTACGTGACACAGTAGCGAGTCCATAAACCTCATAACGTTCACATACGAGCAACTGTTTGTTGTGTCCTTTGCCTTACAAACTTATGTGGAGGATAATTTGTTTTTTTATTGCTCTCTTACACTTCTTTCATAATGGTTTTTTTTTTTCTACACTCATTATTTTTTCCCTTTTTATGATTTCTGCTGCTTTTCTCATCGTTAAACTTAATTTACTGACGTACCCGTGTGTGTGTGTGTGTGTGTGTGTGTGTGTGTGTGTGTGTGTGTGTGTGTGTGTGTGTGTGTGTGTGTGTGTGTGTGTGTGTGTGTGTGTGTGTGTGTGTGTGTGTGTGTGTGTGTGTGTGTGTGTGTCCAACAATTTAATGTTTGTTTCCTTATGTAATGATTACTTTTAAAGGTGAGGCAGTTCTTTTGCCTCTCACACACACATATATATATATATATATATATATATATATATATATATATATATATATATATATATATATATATATATATATATATATATATATATATATATATATATATATATATATATATATATATATATATATATTCCTCCTCTCTGATATAACATTTACCCCTACTCCCAATAGGATCTCTCATTATTACAGTACGATGACCAGTAACCAGTGTTTGCATCAGGTCGCTACAAGACACCGTTTCTAAACTTGTCTGTGGCGATAAAACAAAAATGTGAAAGTGCTGAGCAAAGTTACGTGCATGGCGGTACAAAGCTGTTGTTCCTCACAAGGGATGCAAGACTAGATTGAAGGAAGACTTATTGACACGTACTATTTTGCACATTAATTGATAAGATTGAATTTCATTTTCAACTATGCTGATACATTTTGATATAGTAATGAAAAAAAATAAATTGTAGCAACATTAAACACTTAAGTAGGAAGTTTATGTCACTAAAACTCATAATAAATGTTTGGTACGTAAGGACAATAAACAATTTAAATTATTAAACAGAAATCTATATTTTCACTTTATTCTTTTAATAGCGTAGCAGCTACAATTTTCGAAACCAAATGTAAGTCAAAATTGAAAAAAAAAAAACTAGGTTATACTCTCTCTCTCTCTCTCTCTCTCTCTCTCTCTCTCTCTCTCTCTCTCTCTCTCTCTCTCTCTCTCTCTCTTCTATTATTTTTTGTCTTTTTTTTTTTTTTTTGTCTTGTGCCTTATATTCTCGTTTAATAAGTGGTCTGTAGCGTAATAATCGTATCAAGCAAACACACCTGCCTCAGTTTAACGTTGAACCTTCTCGCCATCTGTTGTCCATTGTGACGTAAATATCCTTTCAGTCAGTGTATCATCAGAGGCAAAAAAAGATCATTAAGTAAGGACACTGAAAAAAAGTATACTAAAAACAACCGTAATCTCTTAGTACTTTTATTGTGAGTTTATAGACAACTCAGACCCAGGGCCTCCACTCCTGCCTGGCTAATGCAATAACGCAAGAACTCATGTTGAATAGTAGGTACGGCGCTTTTATCTCTTTCACACATTTAGTTTTAGGCTGAGACTTTACGGAGTTAGAATTACGCGGATTTAATTTTGGAAAGCAGAAACTTTTGGCAATTGTGGATTAAACAGAGGATTAGAGTAGCAGGAGATTAAGGAGGGGAAGGGGGTACAGCAGCGCGGCGCAGTGGTGGTAGGCTTTAGCTCTAGTGCTGCTATTTTCAACGGCTTTCCTGTTTGATTGGCGATATTCCGTGCAGTAAAGACCACTAATGAATAGAGCGTGTTGGGGACAAAGGGCGCGCATGTGGTGTTCCAGGCAGTGCACCACCGGTCACCGAGGACACAGTCATTATGAACAAGCGCCGCAGAGAAGACGAATGGAGGTCATTCATTACATATTCTACGCGGACGGTGAGCTGGAGGTATGTGTGAAGCTTTAGTGTATCATTCACACCCTAACAGATTTTAGAGAGTCATTACTCAAATGTTTAACGTCACTCATATTCCTTGTCACTACTCATTATTCATAACAGCTCCTCGTACTGTGCTAATATTTACTGGCGGGGTAAGCTGCTGTGATCCCGCTGCCTGGGTTCAC
>NC_059272.1:26762728-26775228 GCF_017591435.1 Portunus trituberculatus
CCATCCGAGTCTTGAGAGAGAGAGAGAGAGAGAGAGAGAGAGAGAGAGAGAGAGAGAGAGAGAGAGAGAGAGAGAGAGAGAGAGAGAGAGAGAGAGAGAGAGAGAGAGAGAGAGAGAGAGAGAGAGAGAGAGAGAGAGAGAGAGAGAGAGAGAGAGAGAGAGAGAGAGAGAGAGAGAGAGAGACTTACACTTTGAAAAGATCAGTTCCAAGATCACTTATACATTAGCCACACTGTTTATTTCTATGTGTATGGTTTCCTGGGGCCAGTGCAGTAGAGGGAATGGGACAAGGGACAAGATGGGATGGCTTAGGTGACGTTGGGCTGGATTGGGTTTTGGTATCTTAATGTGATCTCACAGTAACACAACCTAAACTAACGTAATATTCCCTCATTCCACCATTCCTTTCCTAAAATAAAAAAAATGTTGCTCTTTCTTTACATATATCTGGAAGGTCAACGCCCCACACACACACACACACACACACACACACACACACACACACACACACACACACACACACACACACACACACACACACACACACACCAATAAAAAGGAGAATTGGAAGAAACCGTTCACGATATCATCCCCCAAGGAAAAAAATTAATTCCATCGTTATTTTTTATATCAATATGGAACAAAATAACCAACACGCCAATCACTACCAGGGCGTTGCAATACATACACCTACAATATTAAACACACACACACACACACACACACACACACACACACACACACACACACACACACACACACACACACACACACCGTTGTCTCCCAAAGGTCCAACTCCGAAGCAGGTTCACGAGTAGCAAGAGGTAAACATTTTATTCCCTGGAACGAGGTGGCCAGATCTATGGTTCCAGCGAGACGCCACCTCACAGTGTGCACGAGTGACGCCCCGAGCATCCCTCCTTCCTACACCCTCGGGCCAATCAGCAGCAGTCCTCAACACGCCACGGGAAAATGAGTCACGTGATTGGGTTAGGCGGTTCGTGGTAAACCAATTATCAAGTTGAGTAGTACATCACGCCTTATAATTAGCTCCGGTCCTCCTTGGCTCGGCTCGGCCACGGCCCCCTGTCTCTTCAGGGGGCCGTGGCTCGATTCAGGGCAGCGAGACTCGGGAAGCGGCTTGGGTGGCTTATCTCTCTTTATAAATAACGAAGGAGAGAGAGAGAGAGAGAGAGAGAGAGAGAGAAAGACTGCGTGGGGAATAAGAGAGGTGTCCGGAATTGGAGGCGGTGAGGGAAGGTCTTCATCTCCTGTATCTTTGCCTCATGCATAATAAGTGAGGGAGATCAAAATTATACAACCTTATCTATTTTTCTTCCCTCCCCTTTGGCTCCTCTATCCTACTCTCACCTCCTTTACCTCATTCTCATCTCCCTCCATCATCTCTGCCACCTTCCTTCCTTTCTTTCTCTCCTCCTCCCATACCTCAACCCTCAGCACCTCTTATGTCTCGTCTTTTTTTCCTTTCTTTTCTTACTCTTAGTCTCCTTCTTCGGTTACTCTTCGTCCTTTTCTTTTTCCTGTTTTTTTTTTTTCTTTTATTGCTGCCATTATTAGACTGTTTTACTTGTGTTTCTTGTCGTTCTCTTGCAATTATTATTACAACTACTACTACTGCTACTATTACTACTATTACTACTACTACAACTACTACTACTATTACTACTACTACTACTACTACAACTACTACTAGCTTGCTTTACTACTACAACATTGCTACTACTACTACTACTACTACTACTACTACTACTGCACTACTACTACTACTACTACTACTACTACTACTACTACTACTACTACTACTACTACTACTACTACTACTCCTATTATCATTGATATTACTACTACTACAACAACAACAACAACAACAACAACTACTACTACTATTACTATTACTATTAGTACTACTACTTTTACTATTACTACTCCTATTGCTACTACTACTACTGCTACTACTGCTACTGCTGCTACTGCTGCTGCTGCTGCTGCTGCTGCTGCTGCTGCTGCTGCTGCTACTGCTGCTGCTACTACTACTACTACTACTACTACTACTACTACTACTATCACTACTACTATCGATACTACTACTACTACTACTACTACTACTACTACTACTACTACTACTATTTTACTGAGGATTAGATAATGTACCTTAATGGCCAGAGCTTTGTTAGTGTCAGGAAGATACATAGTGATGTTTTTGTTCTTCCTTCGTGTTCATTTATGTTTGTTTGCCACTGCTGTAGTCTAACCTCTTTGTATCGCCTTTGTTCCTGCTCCTCTTCTTCATCCTCCTTTTCTTTCTTCTCCTTCTCTTTACCTTGCAACTCCCTTACTTCCTTCCACATTATCTTCCTCCTATACCATCCTTTATCACCTGCAACTACTTTCTTACACGTATCTTTCCCTTCCTGCACCACCTTTTTATCTCTTTCTCCTCCTCCTCCTCCTCCTGCTCCTCCTTCTCTCCTTCCTTTACGGTTACCTCCTTCCTACATCACCTTTTATCTCTCCTACCCCCTCTTCCACCTCTACATCCACCATCTCCTTCTTCTCCTCCTCCCTCCTCCTCCTCCTCCTTCTCTTCCTCCCAGGTGTGGTCAGTCCTGAACTCAGTGGGTCGTCCATAAAAGCTTCCCTCGACTCCCTTTGTTCTCCATCAACAGAGTGAAGCCGCGACCTGAATAAGGAGGTTTCTCTTTCCTCTTTCACTTTCCTTCCCTCTCTTTCCCCTGCCTGCCCGCCCGCCCCTCCGCCAGCCCCTCCTACCTTCCTTTTTTTTCTTCTACGACTTTCTATGTATATATACCCATATGTTCACCACCTCAATTCCTCTCTCTCTCTCTCTCTCTCTCTCTCTCTCTCTCTCTCTCTCTCTCTCTCTCTCTCTCTCTCTCTCTCTCTCTCTTAAGACTTCGTTACACTCTTGTCTCTTTTCTTCTTTTTCTTCTTTCAAACTTACGTTTTCTTCGTGTTTCATAAGTCTTTTTCTTTAATTTTTTTCTCCCGCCTTACTTTTTCCATCCCATTTTGTATCTTCTTAACATTCTTATTCTTCTGCGTTTTCTCTTCCTCTCTCTCGTCATTCTCCCTTTCTCTCAGCTTCTTCCCCAATTTCGTAAGCATGAACAAGGAAGAGGAACACAATGAATAACGTGCCTAGAATCCAGAGACATTGATAGGATGAAGACAAGGCAATCCAACAACTCCACCTTTATTACCATCTCCGCCTCCGCTTTCACCACTTGCAACATTTCCTCTTCTCACACAGCTCTTTTTGATACAGCGAGGGCGAAGCAAAGTGGAGGCAAGGCGGAGGCTCAGCAATATCCTTTCAGCTGGTAAAACGTTCAGATATCATAGCAAACGTTTTAACTAAGACCGTGATTGCAATGTCTGTGTGGATAGTGACGAAGATGAAGCATGCATGGATCTTTACCTGTTCAGTAAGTCAATCAGTTACGTCAATCATCGAGACTTATTCCGTCAGTCAAATCGATCACGTCGTCAGTCAAGTCAGTCGTCAGTCAAGTCATTCAGGTCGCCCTTCACTTGGTATTGCCAGCATTTCAGTGGTTAATTTCATCAGTTAGTTTCTTACTTAGTTTGCCATTTGTATCAGTTTCGCGACAGCTAACGATCCATTCGTCTCGTTTATTCTCCGCGACACAAGGATGTATTCATAGAATTACTCATTCATGCCGTCATCCACAAACACATCTCACCACTCACAAAACCGGTCGCCCACCTGGTCAGTCAGTCCAGCCAGATGTGTGTGTGTGTGAGGCTCACGTCCTCAGCCAACCAATTAGACAGGAAATCCAGACACATACATATACAACCAGGGAAATGGCGGACAACCATTCATCTGTCTATATATACGGCAAGCTGTCCATCTATCCAGTCATCTACCCATCCTTCTATCCATCCATTTAGATTCACAGAAAAACAAGCAATCATCCAGAAAGACAGTTAACAGACCAGCCTGCTATTCAATCTGTCCCTCACCAGGAGATAAGCCGGCTAGACAAACTACCAACTAACTAACCTACCAAAATCATCCAGTCAGCAAGAAAACCAGTCGGCCAAGGAGTTAATCAGCAAAAGCCTTCGTAACTGAGAGAAAGCAAGCAGTCAGCAAGGCAGCCCACAAGAAAGCGCCCTGCTTGTTAACTCGTAAGCGCCCTGTGTCCCTTACCACATTGCTGGTTAATTTCAAGTGGTCCAGAGAGCTGCGTCACCATGGAGGAACGCCTCTTCACTGTCCTCTCCCCTCGCACCAGACCGAGGTAATTACATTAGAACAGTTTGCACTCAGATAAACAGAATTACATTTACTAAATATGGGAAAAGATGATGCTGCATAGTAGCACGGCCGTGTGAATGCACCTACGCCTGGCACACTCAGCAGAAAGACGCTTGCAAACACACATCTCAGTTTGATACGAGGCGTGTAATTCACCTCGGTCGCCTGCTGGTAACCCAGCCAGTCTTCCCCATTGTTCACCTCGGTCGCCTGCTGATCACCCATCCAGTCTTCCCCATTACGGAGCGAGCTTAGAGCTCATAGACCGATCTTCGGGTAGGACTGAGACCACAACACACTCCACACACCGGGAAAGCGAGGCCACAACAAATGTGTGTGTGTGTGTGTGTGTGTGTGTGTGTGTGTGTGTGTGTGTGTGTGTGTGTCGAAGTGACGTAATTCCACCAACCACAGCTGTATTGCGTCATCTATGATGCAACTGCACTGAATGTTGTAGTTTATTCGTGAGACAAAGGGCACAGAGAGCATGGCCTTGTTCTCGTCCCTCCACGGGGTCGTACCAGACGATCACGACAGGCAGTGGTGGAGGAATAGAAATCTTTCCCCTCGCACAATTCTGTTCCTGTGACGCAAAAACAAGGAGGGCCACTGCAGCATCCGGTGCATGAAAGTGCGTAAGTATGAAATCATATCGAAAATAGATGAATGAGATTATGACTATGAGTGGAAGAGATCTGCAGTTTAATCTATTAGCGAATCCAAACAAAAAAAAAAATAAATAAAAGGCGTTGAAATGTTAATTAGATTTAGGCGTAAGATAGATGAGATTATGTGCATAAGGGATCTGTATTTTACGACTTTGTGAGACCAAACTGTAAAAGCAGAGGGCGAGGGAATGTGTATTAGTGTATTAGAGACAAAAGGAATAAAAGCAGGACAGCCAGGAGAACACGTAATGAAGAGAGTGTAGGCGTTGTAATAAAACTATGTGGAGGGTAAAAGAAATAAACTCGAGACTGATTTGCATGAAATTAGAAAGAGGTAAATAGTTCGCTCCTTCTGTCACGGAATGAAAAGGGTGCGCCGATAAAAACACTAGGGAATTGTTCAGGAAGTGTTTGGGCAACATCAGGGACGAGAGTTATCACCTCGGGGGATCTGAGAGTCAGGGAGAATGAACGTGCAGGAGACGCCGTCGTGGATGCAGTGCGTGAGGCTGGACTGCGAGGATTGTATTTATTGCATACAAAGACGCGTGATTAATGAACCATCTCGTCCCATTCCATATGATTTACCCTCATCCATTTGATATGCAAGCTGAAGTTGATAAATGAAACTAAGGGAAAATTTTCTTCTATTTTTACCGGCATTATTATCAGCGATTTCTTTCCCATGTTAGATATCCCTCTTATATAGAATAGTGAAGTGTGTGTGTGTGTGTGTGTGTGTGTGTGTGTGTGTGTGTGTGTGTGTGTGTGTGTGTGTGTGTGTGTGTGTGTGTGTGTGTGTGTGTGTGTGTGTGTGTGTGTGTGTGTGTGTGTGTGTGTGTGTGTGGAAGGGGGATTCCGAAATTGTATTGAAAACACCTTGCATTCAAATCAAATACAATATTCAATACTCAAAAATTGGGATGTTCATGAGTACACATGAATGAATGGTGCTGAAGGAAACACTACTGCCATCGTGTTATCTACGTGAGTACAGGGCGGTAAATGTAAGTGATGCATCGGGAAGGCTTTCTAATTACTAACTGCTAAAGAATGAAAAACTAGAATGTGAATTTCTGAAAAGAACTCAAGCAAAATGGAAGAATGGAACAAAGATTGACATATACAACAAAGAAGACAGACAGTGTGTGATATCATTAGGTAAAAAGGCAAGAAAAATATTTAACAACAAAGAATAATCTAGTACAGTCATGAAAGTGTATGGAATAAATGAGAAGCAACTAATTATAAAAGAAAAATATTATGATAGAATAAAAGACTGAAAAATAAAGGAAGGTAAGAGGGGGAGAGATGAAAGATGAGGCGCGAAAACATAAAAATAAAGGTGCATGGTGTGCGTGTGAGCGAGTGAGCGTCAAGATTGCCAAGGACAGGAATGGAAGAATGCTGGGAGGGAAAGATTTAGTGGGGAGCAAATGAGTGGAGTGTTTTTGTTGGTTGAAGAAAGAGATTTATTATACAGACAGACAGACAGAGTTGTACTTGTGAACCACTTTGTCTTCCTACTTGTCTCACTTGACCACCGGCTTCATCGTGTTCTATATAATGATCCACCTGCTCCTTGTTGCCCTTGAACACTCACCATCATGAGCACCAAAAACATCGGTCCCTCACACTACGTCGATACTATTAGCACATTACATCTAGTATATTTCACCACTGTAAATTATTTAGATGTTAGATAGTGGTGGTTTGTCATAGGGCTAAATATGTGTTGGTGACATTTTCATGCGGGATTCGTCATGGGTGGACTAAATGAACGTGAAATCTTGAGAAGCGTTTTGTATGATAAGAAACAAGAGCTAAACAATGTCACAAAGGAGGTCAATAAAATGGAATTAACGTTCTTCAGATAAAAAGATAGATTTGAGCGTAAATAGTTTGGCAGAGATCTGTGAGAGAAGTGAAAGTCGTAGAAATGTGCGAACATTGGTGCAGGTCTCAGGATCATTACGTTTTCTGGCCACAAAGAAAATGGAAGGGGAGAAAATCCTGAAAAGAACTGGTGTGTCCTAAGAGGATTTAAAAGTTGGTGGAAAGAGAGATGGCGTTAATGAAACAATGCGTCACGGGTCTCTCAGCATGGGGGCGAAGGCTCCTCTTAGGGACAGCGAGCAGGAGCAGCAGTGTAAAAACAGGAAGGCGTGTGGAGGTGAGTGACGGATGAGTGCAGGTGTGAGGGTGACGCTTTATGGCGGGTCTTTCCTTTAGGTCTTTTTAACTGTTTTTTTTTTTTTATCAACCAGACGGTTACAAGAATATTAAGTATGTGGAACAGTGGTTAGTTTGCATCTCAGAAAATTTTAACTCTTACCATGATCAGTGATATTAACTCCAAATGTTGTTTCCATTTGTTCCGTAAATATTCTGTTTCCTTGTTATGAAAAAAAATATTTTATCTTGCTTTCTTTTTTTTTTCATGCAGGAGGGGAAACTGGCCAAGGGCAAAAAGAAATGGAAAAAAAGGCGAACTGGGTTGCCAGTTCCCCTAGAGTTCATACGAGTTTTCCAAAATTCAGGGACAAATATCTTGGAACCACCCTCTTAACAGAAGTCAAGTCATAGGAAGATGGAAATACAGAAGCAGAAAAGGAGTTCCAGAGTTTACCAGAGAAAGGTATGAATGACTGAGAGTACTGCTTAACTCTTGTATTAGAGAATTGGACAAAACATGGTGTGTACAATCCCTTAATTCCTTCACAAAATGCTTCATTAAGGGTATGAATTCTTATATTGTAAAAATACGAAGTATTCACCATATTAAAGAAATGAACACACACACACACACACACACACACACACACACACACACACACACACACACACACACACACACTGTAATACTGAGTCAAAAGAAAGAACACACCGAGGATAAGTAAGAAAGAAAAAAAAAGGGTAAATAATACAAAAGGTTTTTACAAAGGCGCTCACAAATACGATTAGTGCAACACTTGATTTAAATTAACCAGAAAGTAAAGAGGATTCCAGACCTATTATTTGATAAGTGACCAGATCCAAGTTTTTAATCATGGAGTAAGGAATTATGTAGAATACACAAAACCGCTGCGCATGACTTTAATGGCTTCTGGAAAAATCTCTAATTAAAACGAACTTAATAAAATACTAAATCACTTTCTAAACAGTCGTAAACAGAAGACATTGAAAAATATAACTAGTGTTTAAGAAAACCACTACAGCAATAAAAGTTTTTACAATTTGTGAAAAATACAAATAAGAAAAAGTAACAGATAAGGCAAACCTTACACTATTCACTGCGGTATTAACAGATTTGCAAGAACTAGGAATGAGGAGATGAAGGTAAAATAGAGAAAGCACCTTGAGTTTGTGAGACGACGTAGAATCTATAAATGATCAACTACAGACCTTCCAAACACACTGGGAAATTCACAGTATGGGTTAATATGAATAAGAAGAAAACGAACGAGACATCTTTACATAATAGGTAGTGAAATGAAAGTAGAAGTGAAAAAAAGTAAAAAACGAATATAAACAATAAGGAAATTTTGGATCTTTTATGTTTGGAGGTCGCCACTAATTTTCAACCAAATTTTCATCATTAATACAGTTTTTGGTGTTGAATACGAATATGACATTCATTTTCTCGAGAAATGAAAGATAGTTGCACAAAAAAAGTATTTAATGCGCACTACCTTGCGACGCGCATTAATTCATGCAATAGTAATTAACGGGCGCAACAATACACAGTCGGGTGTCACGCGGCACGTTTGAGATAACCGTGGACAAGATAGATGTGAACTACAACTTGCAGTGGTTATTTACCAATATTTTGACCAAAGAAGACGCTGTTAAATTTCTGCAGAACTTTAATATCATAGAAAATGAGAAAAGGTGTAAAAGAAACATCAAATGATAATTAAAAGCCAAACGAAAGTGTATCGTGGATGTGTTACAAGAGAGCTTGCCGTGATAAAGTTTCAGTGAGAAAAAACACTTGGCTTGATGGCAGTACCATTCCATTGACGAAAATCATAGTCTTCATTTATTCCTGGGCAAAAGAGTATTCCAGCATTAAATACTGTGAGGACGAATTGAGGATATGTCGCGCTACTACAGTTGATTTCAACAATTATCTAAGAGAGGTGAGTTAACCTAACCTAACCTAACCTAACCTAACCTAACTTAACCTAACCCAACCTAACCAACCTAACCTAACCCAACCTAACCTAACCTAACCTAACCTAACCTAACCTAACCTAACCTAACCTAACCTAACCTTACCTAACATAACCTAACCTAACCTTACTTTACCTAACCTAACCTAACCTTTTCAGATATGTGCCTCATCTCTACTCGCCGCCACTACGCCTATCTTTCATTTCTCGAGAAAATGAATGTCATATTCGTATTCAGCACCAAAAACTGTACTAATGATGAAAATTTGGTTAGAAATTAGTGGCGACCTCAAAACATAAGAGACCCGAGATTTTATGTTACAAAAGAATACGATGTGTTTGTGGGTGTTTTTATGTTTTGGCCTATAGCACCAGTAGGCATACTTAAAGAGTATATGCAGGAAGCGCTGTTAAGCTTCCACCCATTAGTGGCGCAGATAATTATATTTTTAGTAGTACCCATATTAGGGCCCATATCACCACCCAAGCGCATCTTTGCTGTGACCACCTAGAACCTGGGTATCATGGTGACATGTGCAAGTAGGTAACTTTAAACCACTCGACAAATGGCATGGCTTTAAAGCGGTATGGTGTGGGAATCGAACCTACCCGTGGACGTCTGCTCACCACCTTATCTACTATGCCACGACCTCCTCCGTGTGTGTGTGTGTGTGTGTGTGTGTGTGTGTGTGTGTGTGTGTGTGTGTGTGTGTGTGTGTGTGTGTGTGTGTGTGTGTGTGTGTGTGTGTGTGTGTGTGTGTGTGTATACGAGCGCGCACACAACACAGTAAATGAGTTAGCTTGAACCTTAAATAAAACCAATACATTCGTTTTCAACTCGTAAAACAATTTCCTGACCTCTGTTTGAATGACTGCTTTAATCTAAAATCACTTGACTCTTCAACAACACGAAAACTATTCAATTACATCATAAACCAATTCCCGTACTAGGGCGACTGCATACAATCGTTCGCTTACATGATTAAAGAGTAAATAAAATTACGTGCTGATTGCAACATTACAGGTACACGCAGACTGAGGCTGCTGGGAGAACCACGCACGCAGCCTCACTACTCCTGTTGTTAATGTGGCTCTAATTGTTGTCGTTGCCTTTGTTGTTGTTGTTGTTGCAGTTTTCACTATTATTCATCATTCAATATACCTTCACCATGGGCTGCCTTGATGTTATGTTTCCCACTACTGCTACTGTTATTGTCATTGTTGTTATTGTTATTGTTGTTAATGTTGTTATTGCTGTTGTTGTTGTTGTTGTTGTTGTTGTTGTTGTTGTTGTTGTTATTCTTCATTCGATATGCCTTCAGTACCTTATTGTTATAATTCTCTCTCTCTCTCTCTCTCTCTCTCTCTCTCTCTCTCTCTCTCTCTCTCTCTCTCACGCGGCATCTCACAGATATATGGACACCGTCTTTCCTCGACGCGGACAAATGACAACACTGATAGATACACCGCGCTGTGCCGAATACCATGAATAATGTGGCTCCGAAATTGAATGTCGCCGACAGATTGTGGTAGATAGTGGAAATTATTGTCACAGCCACAGCCAATATCGTGATAAGTATGAAGCGTATTTTGGGGGAACTCCTGTTAGGAGGCCCTCGCGACCACTACTGGCTAATCGGTTTGATTTATTTGTTTTGATACAAATTAGTGAGGGTGAATAGAGTGGATGTATAGATCACAGATAGACGTAAATAAATAGATACAGATAGATAAATATGCATAGATGAATAGATAGATACATAGATGAAATGATTTATAAACTAGTATACTGTATACATACGTAAGTGCAAAGTGATAGATTCAAGAACATACATAGAGATGACTAGAGAGATAGATAAATAGATAGATACATAGATAGACCAAATATACATACATACACATACGCATACATACATAGGTGAAAAAAAATAGAAATATGTGAAGTTCTTACTTACATGAATGCATAAGTCAAAAATACCAAAAATACAAAACAAATATATAAACAGATACCTGGAAAAACAGCAGCTTTGGTTAAGCTGATTGGGAAAAAAAAATCAGTCCGCAATATTGTAAACAAAGGTGCAGTTCACAAAAAAAAAATATATATTGTTTCTAACTCAATACTTTATTTCAAATTTTCAGGGCAGAAGTAATCAGCACACTCCCTTGTGTCAAACAATGTATTGTGATAATATGAAAAATGATCTTTAAGACGGAACATTATCAGAAT
Organism: Portunus trituberculatus; assembly: GCF_017591435.1. Lineage (NCBI taxonomy): Eukaryota > Metazoa > Arthropoda > Malacostraca > Decapoda > Portunidae > Portunus > Portunus trituberculatus. Next base: position 26,774,129 of record NC_059272.1, read on the forward strand.
AATACGCCAAGGAGGATTTCTGTAAAACACAGCAAGGGAAGCAAACCAACTACCCGAGACAAAAGCATGGCAGTGGCAAGCAATTTCAAAAGTTACCGCTGCCTCGCTGTTTTGATGTTAGCAAACAACTCATGAATAGGCACGACAAGAAAGTTCACACTCCTTTGACTGACGGGTATGCAGAGGAAAGAATGGATAGAGACAGAGATAGACAAACACGCAGAAAAACGAAGACAGACAAAAAAAAAACTGAATACATTACACACCTCTGCTCACACTTCCTCTTTTATAGGTAGTTTGGATTCAGTGAGGATGATCATCTGGTGATCTTTAACCTTTTCCAAGTGAATCTCTCCCCATCATCTCTTAGGGATTTCGATAAAACATTTGTCAATGTTTTAGACATAAGTAATTAATTTCCATATTTCCCTCATACTGATTCTATCCATCACTTTAGCTAAAGTTTCTATTCTGCCCGGTCTATCGCTGCAGCGGGAGATGGCCACTATCCTCCTAAGCCTATTAATAGTAATGCTCCCAAAAGGTCTTTGCTATTATTTATGAAAATATTTTTAGTCAAGCTATTTCTCTTATTCCTTGATGACTAAAATATATTACTCAATATTATCTATCATACACTCATCTCAGCAAAAAGTAAAGATTTCACGAGAAAAATTCCCAAAACACCGATTTAGCGTTCCTTGTGTCATTTCACAACAGGACAGTACAGACCATTCATTGTTTAATGACTCAAAATCAGAGTTCCTTCTTCTATTCACTACACACGAGATTCCATGCAATTCCTTCCTTTGTGTCATTTAACTTTCACAATAAACAAAACAGAAGAACAAAAGACGACGAACATTACACATGTACAGCATGTTTCTCATGATCAGTACGCACAGCGCTCAGGAGAAATCAGGATGGCACACACACACACACACACACCATTCAGTCTTAAACATGCATCATGTATGGATGATCAACACACATCCTTTCCTTTCCAAACACATATGAATTTAACGGACTGATGCCAACCAGCGGCAGTACATAGCCGGGCAGGATGCAATGTGTTGAAAGCATGAACAGCTGCGGGTACT
>NC_059272.1:26785228-26797728 GCF_017591435.1 Portunus trituberculatus
GAAAGAAGGGATGAAGCATGCGTGACTGGCAGGTGAAGGGCAGGAGAAGGGCAGAGTCTGAGAAAGATGGTGTGGATCAGTACCAACGTACTCCATCATTACACGCGTAAAGATCCAAGAAGAAAAACAGGAGACGATGGGAAAGATGCAGAAGAAAAGAAGCGGGAGTCAAGAGGTGAAGGGCAAAGTGAGGGTGAGAATGCGTGTATCAGTATCACAACATTCTCGACCCCTACATGCCTCTGTATGTATGAAGAGAAACGAGGTGACGATGGGGGGAGTCAGATTAAAGAGGAAGAGGAACAGCAAGAGTGAACGGAGGTGAAAAACAGACTTTGAGAGAAGACTTCGATCAGCAAAACTGATGCTGGAAAAAAATATTTGCAAAAGAGACCTACTGGTACAGACACGTGTCGCTCGGGGAGGTCTTCGCCACCCAGGCACATGCGAGAAATGACACAGAGGGACTAGATTAGACAAGCACCACCGGCTCTTGCCTCCTGGGATTTTTAATTAATGAGCGTACCGAGGTGATGCTGCGTCCGTTTCTCTGTGGTCCGAATTGGGAGAAAAAAATAAAAAAGCGAGACAGCAAGGGAAAAATGACAGAAAAATTTAAGAAAGTTTTTCAAGTATACCAATCTCAACTCAATCTTGAAGTTTCCTTTAAGTCAAGACTTACGGGACGACAATGAACTCCAGTGACAAAAAATATGTAAATAAGTAAACCAATAACAACTAAAGGTCTGTTCACACATATCTGTAACTTATCAGTGCCGCGTCAGTTCACCGTCAGGGAAATCCGTGACGCTTGAGGAAAGCCTCTTCACACACCTCCGTACTGCTTGAAATCATTGTTTTTCAAGATGGCAAGATTTTCAGACGTCAAATTGGCAATGATTGTCATAACTTTTAATGAACAGGAAGAGTCTGGATATAAGCAAAATAAACGAAAAATGTACATGAGACATGGAAGAAAAGGGAACGTGAAGGAGAGTTTGCTTCCCTGTACATGGAGTTCATGGATGATGGAATGATTTTTGTTCAAAATATGTTGTTTGTCTTTGGCTGTAATAAATTATACAGAATAGGATAATTCCGAACTAATTTGATAGATTGTTCTTCATACATTCTTGCGGACAAACAGCACTCGTCCAGAGTCCGTGAAACACTGAAAAATATCAATGGCGACGATATGAAATTTCACGGAACGACGAAAGAACTGACAAGGAAACACACGGCACTGTGCCGGTCACGCGTGAATACGTCAGACAAATTCAAAGAAAGTATTTTCTTTCACTGACACAGAAGAAGTGAGCCGACATAGCACTGACACGTCACTAGGGTGTGTGTGAATGAGTCTTGAATAAATGAATAAATAAATAAATTAATTAATTAAATAGAATCATTAAATAAGTAAAATAAAATAAAGTTGTCCAAGTGATCATCTGCATGGACTCACATACATCATGGAAAACTGAGCGCCTGAAGGCTTATTTCGGGTCACATTGTGCAGAGTAACGTTTAATTTCAACAAACCATTTAGCTCGAGAAACTAAACAACCTCTCCTTCTCCCCTCCCCTACACACAAACGTCGTAGAAACAATAAAATGTTTATATCAATGGGATAGCAAACCGGTTTTCAAGCTTTAAGGAGGATAATGCAATGTGAAGTTTCCAGTGGTTGCACAGCCACAACCAATCAAGAAAGTAACAACAGAGCCACACACACACACACACACACACACACACACACACACACACACACACACACACACAAAAAAAAAAAAAAAAAAAAAAAAACGGTCTCTAAGATCATCTAATCTTTCATCACGGTGCTCAAGTTTATGTCTTTTTTACTGCTTCACCGCCGCAGTGGTTTGAAGCAACCAGTCCTGTCACTCAGCTGATATGTGCGCACGCTCAACAATGTTAAATGATATATATTGATATCTGGTGCGTCAGGGTCTTTAATGCCATACGATACTGAAAAAAAAAGAAAAATAATAAAAAAGAGTTGATGTAACTGAACTAGACCGATGAATATGTAGTAGAAAAACATATTACGTTTACTAGTATTATTTCAAAACCAACATAACAAGGGTTTTAAAAGGACAACCATTTTATCGTATTAATGTTTTCCCGTTAAAGCATTACATAATGAAGTGTAATCGCATTTTATAGCATATTCAAATTGTAGACAAAGCTCAGAGCTGTTTTTGAGTATGCAGTTTTATCATTAATTTAATACAAACTTTTTCCATTAGTGAAAGCTGCCGCTATCTCCAGCACGCTGGGTCAGCCACATCGACAAATCCAGTGACAATCTATTATGAGTCGTGTGTTATTCCTTGGCCACGTCACCTTTTTGTTGAACAGTATATTCATCCTGTCTTTGTGCTGCAGATAATACATATTTATGTGTGACGTTGGCAGTTAGAGACAGCACTTGGCTTTGTATTAAATGGAAGATGTTTCGAGAAGTTCACTTCTTAAAAAAAATGTCACGATTAGGTAATATTGATATGCGTGACTTGCCAGTTCTCATGATCCTAGATTTCATCTTAAATGAGACAAATAAATGGGATGAGATACCTTTCTTATATTTCAGCCGAAAATGACATTGTTACCTTAAATATCACTCTAATACCTCACAGGTTCTCACAAAGTGAAGCAAGATTACTGGAGTGAGAGGGTTTAGGTGCAAGAATGAAATCTAGTGGTGCACATTTTTTCTCTTAGACAGACAAAACTAGAGGAGTTTGCATATACAACAAGTACGAGATAAGCAGCACTTCATAATGTTGATTGTTTGAAGATACTGTTCACTCGTATCTTTCCTGGAAGATCAGACCAATATTAAGTTTGATGAAGTACGAGTATCATCAGAGAAGTTATGTGGCGAGATAAGTGTTCCTTGCTAGTCCGTCCCGTGCTGTGCCTTTAATATTATGACACAATACGTCATGAATGCAGCCTGAAGCATTTACTTCCTGCACTCGGCACTCTTAGAAAAAGATAATATTCATTTAGTATTCTCGTCAGTGAAGCCAACGTCTCCGTGACCTTCAATATCCTGGGTACGAAGTCTTCCCCGAAACACATTCTTTCCAGGCGAGACATGACGTGTTTCCAAATAAAACTACCATTGCTTGATGTTGTTCAGTGGTACAGCTCATACCTGTCTGTCTGTCTGTGCAATAACATGTTGATATGCACGTTCTTCCTACACTTCCCTGGTGCTACTGGGCACCACCTTACGTAAGTTACCGCCAGCTCAGCATTTGTACAATAAAATGTGGCGAAACTGACCTCACCCACCAAACAATAAAGCCTTCAAACATGCAGTAAATGTTTAGTAATGAAGAGGCATGTGCTCCATATGAGACTTGTCAATAAATAATTATTGTTTTTAAAACTTGTGGAATATAGCAAAAATTAAGTATTCAGCTTTCTGTTGGATTGGTGACACGTTGTTTCCTGGTGACCTTGACAAGCTTCATCTCTCTGTATGATATGACAACTGATCAATCAATCAATCAGTTCAATAAAGTGTCTAAAAATAATCCCACACATCACATTCAAAATTCTTATGGTCTTTTTATTTCGAAGTTCATGTTTCGAAACCGTTTATCAATCCATGTATTGATTCCAATTGGTTAAATAGACATGAACTTTACTAAGTTCCGTGAAATCACATTCGGAAAAAATTTTGTCCACGTTTAAATGATGAAGACTCCCAATGCAGCTGCCACGTTTCCAGCTGTTTCTTAAAATCTCTCGGCAATAGCCGCTATGATACTTGTTCATTGATTTAAGTAATTAGAAATTATTCTAGATTAGAAATGGAAGTACAAGCAATAAAAAGATACAAATACTCAGTTACTCGATGATGCATCTCAAAATGATACAAAAGAATTGCACCACGGCAAGCTATCAGGCTTAAGGAGGAAGAATAACAAAGGTCATACCGTGAACCCCCGGCTCTAGGGCGCCTTGACCCAACCTCCACACTGCTGCATGACCCTTTCACCTTTCTCTTTTCACTTCACCTTAATAATGTTGCCTTTTCTTTTTTATGACAACACCTTGAGAGGGGATCACAAATTCATCAGACGTTACTAAACATTACTCCAATGAACATCCACCTCATGTGGGCGCCACAGCACAGCCGCCGCCCACCAGCGCCACCTACGAGACGAGACGAGCGTGTTACATCCGTCAAGAGGGAGAGAAGGCTGTGACCGGTGGTACACGTGGTTGCTCTTAAGAGTGGGACACACTTTCTACTTTTCCTTCTTCATCTTCTTCTTCTCTCTCTCTCTCTCTCTCTCTCTCTCTCTCTCTCTCTCTCTCTCTCTCTCTCTCTCTCTCTCTCTCTCTCTCTTCCCAGCAGTGAATCAGAGCGCGTCATGAGGCAATCCATCTGCCGTCCACTGCAGCAGCAGCAGCAGCCTGTCGTCGGCTCCTCTCAAAGTGACCCTAATCCCAGAAAAAAATAACACTTCTCACTCTTTCTCGCAGCAATCTTCCTCAAAGTCACTTTAAAATAAACCCAAGTTCTCTCGGAATCTGTGTCGAAGTTAAACACAGGATAAAGCCAGGCGAAGTTGTTCAGAGGGAGTATTACGCGCTGAGCACACAAAGACGCGTCCGGCCCAGCTCACGGTGTGGAAATTTTCAGAGGACTGTTGAAACACTTGACTGGCATGGCTGCTGCTGGTGGTGGTGATGGTGGTACTACTACTACTACTACTACTACTACTACTACTACTACTACTACTACTACTACTGCACTACTACTACTACTACTACTACTACTACTACTACTACTACTACTACTACTACTAATACTAATAATAATAATAATACTATTATTAACACTACTACTATTACTACTACTACTACTACTACTACTACTACTACTACTACTACTACTACTATTACTATCACTGCTACTGTTACTACTACTACTATTTCTAATACTACTACCACTACTACTACTACTACTACTACTACTACTACTATTAATACCACTACTAATATTATTACTACCACTACTACTATTACTACTACTACTACTACTACTACTACTACTGCTGCTGCTGCTGGATACACTAAATCTCCCTAACATTGGAGCTCACTTGATCTACACGTTATTGCCTCGATGCGTGTTTGAGGAATCTATGAATATACGAGGGTGATTGAGAACCTCACCACCCGAGTGTGTGTGTGTGTGTGTGTGTGTGTGTGTGTGTGTGTGTGTGTGTGTGTGTGTGTGTGTGTGTGTGTGTGTGTGTGTGTGTGTGTGTGTGTGTGTGTGTGTGTGTGTGTGTGTGTGTGTGTGTGTGTGTGTGTGTGTGTGTGTGTAGGTGGTAAAGACGCATCACCGAAATCATTGTAGCATCCATAAACCAGAATAGAAAGATTAAATAAATTATGGTGCACTTTTTAAAGAAAAATATATGTACAACTATTCTTCTATCTTTGTTATTACGTTAAGTTGCTTTACTCATTTATTTTCGAGCAGCAAGGAAGAACAAGCAAACTTTCGTCATAAGTTTAGTATATACTTTTTTGGAATTACGCAACAGAATCTTTGGACTGTGACGTAAGTAACTGAGGTGAGTCTTCTTGAGTTGTGCAGTTCACCGCAGCTCTACAGGCTTTATACAGCACGGAGGGAGATCACTTAGCTTTGTCTTGACTAACTTTATGACTCAGGATTCTTCACCGCACCTTCGCTAGATGAGATAAAGTGCCGCATGTGGGTGTGTTGGAAACTGCGCTAGCGTACGAGTGAACCCTGTAACCTGCAGGCGTGAGGCGGTTGGGGTCAAACACTTAGAAAATAGGTATTAAATTTATCTATTCTCATCCTTTAAATACTGAACAAAAATACAAAAGTTCTTTATGATTGGGATGAGGAATTTTGAATATAGACATTAACTATACTTATTTACTTCACTCCGCCATCTATGTGGATCTAAATAAAAGAAAAAAAGAAAAAGAAAAGTAGACAACGATCAAAATTAGGCAAGAACTTTGAACGACATTAATCTACCTCATCTGTGTCCAAAGAAAGGAAAATGTTAGGTTAGGCACCTTTCATCTTCACGACACAAGGTAAGAAAGGCATCAGTGTGATATAAGCAAAAAAGGCTGAACGGCGTCAAAAGGCAAGTAGTCCAAAATAATACATACGAATAAGGATTGACTACATTGTAAGACATACAACATCAAGAGATTAAGTTCAGTCAATACCTACTTCAATTAATTTAATGACACGTTTTCTCAATTATTATATGTTGTGCTTCTAATTTATTAGATGTCGCTGGAAAACGGTGCTAGTCAAAGGCAAATTTATGAAGCATACATAAAGCAATCCTAAAATGGAATTCAAAGTTGGTAGCTTTGTTTGAAAATAAAAAATCCCATGGTCTCCTTGTAGACAAAACGTTAGACTCGTTAATTCGGAAAGGAATTGCACTGCAGAGTGCAAGCATAGTTATGGAAGTCTAATACCAACACAATACCAGCCATGGGCCACCAGTGCACACTGCTGTTACATCAGTGGCGATGGGGCTTCTTGTTCTTTATAATCAACGCGTAGCTTAATTTTTAATAACACTCCTCGAGCACACCATTAATATTTCCTTACATTTCTGTGTGACTTTCTGACGCTTTAAGCACAACAGATTGGAATGTTTACGTTTCTTTCTTTCAGATGAGGAGGAGATCGGCGACGAAAATATAAACTAAGACTAATACAAGCTCGCTCAACAGCTTATTACTAAAAAGAAGCCAAAAGATTTCAGAAAAGATGAAGGGTTTTTAGTCCCTCGGGCTCCTTGATATTCTCCGGAATTAATTTTAGACACAGCATAAAGGGAAAAATAGAATGAGGCACAGAGTTCCATAACTCAGTGCTGGAAGTGCTGCAGAAGTGAAGATGCTGGTGATTTTCCATTACCCAATTTGAAAGAATTCTGCGAGAATATACTGAGCAAAGATTGTTCTTCAGTGGAGAGCCTATAACAGGTGGATTGTAACCAGCTTTCAGAATAACAATGATATTGAAAAGAGTGGTGGAATATCTTAATAGATGTATTCTAGAGAGCTTACAAATGTTCGAAACAGGCAAAAAAAGGAATCAATTGGAATAACTACAGCACTGAATAGAGAAGGAGGAGCTGGAAGATGATGACATGTAGATAAGAAGTGACGAGGAGGATGAAGCGGAACAGAAGAAGACGGAGACGGAGAAGAAGGAGGAGAAAGGGGTTGATGTAGCGGAGTGGGGAACATATTCAGACGAGAAGAAAAAATAACAGAAATCTATCCACCTTAAAATTATGGGAAGAAATTTTAAGGCTAAAACAGATACTTAAGATATGTAGATGAGGAGATGGAAGATTAGGAGGAAGATGATAAAAATTGTTGTTGAGAATGACAGGAAGCCTTCCATTGGCTGAGCCCAGATATGACGTGAAAATCTTAAAAATGTTTTTTATAACGAATGTAATCAAGTCAGAGGGTGAGGGTGAGGCCGGGAAAAGCTCAGAAAGGTTCGGTAATGAATTTTCAGGTAAGGTCTGAGCTGAGTTCAGCTTTACAGACAGGAAGGGTCGCACTGGTTGCTACGTGGATAGAATAGCGGAGGGAAAAGGAAAACATAACATATACGTATATATTGACATTTTCAGATAGAATAAGATAAATAACGAAACTTTTGAAGAGACGGTAACTGAATCTTTAATCAGAACCCAAAAAAAAAAAAATGCACGGGATGTACAAGTATGATTCGTTGCCGAACCATGGCTCGTTGGAAACAAACACGCGAACTGTAGTTATTCATGATAAATTATATAAGAACAATCTTTTAAAGCAGAGACATTATGACAGAGGTACCAGCGGTGCAGTAAATCGAAGTCGACACACACCAAGTCACCAGCACGATAGAAAACAGTTAAGTTACAAGAAGAGCGAACCAAGCAAACGAAGACGACTAACAAAATCAGCTGAATGATCTAAAAGAAAAAAAAAAACGCAAATGATAACTCGCTAACTAGGTTGCATAGGAAAGAAGGATGACGACCCAAGATAATAAAGATAACCTAAATCTCCATGACAGTGTTGTTTCAAGCGAGAGTGATGAAAAAGATGCTCAAATCTGGAGTTACATTTTACTTACTTGGTGGACGTAACTGTCTCAAAGAAGGTGGCAGTGGCATGAAGTATGGAAACCACGCAGGTGTCTTTGCTAGCATTCATGTATTCACATCCCGTTAATTGCACCGCTGATGTATATTATCATTTGATTTGGCTACTTCATTTCCAAGACAACAAATCAAAGACCAATGTTTGACTACATTGTTGGTAAGGAGGGGCGATCAGTAACTCACGGTAGTTTAATAATGCTTACCCTTACCATCCGTAATCCCTGATTAAAGCCAGACTGTCGGTGGCCTTCTTCACTCTGTGGCTGCATTGGCAAGGAGGTGCTGACTAATGCGGGATAAACAACCATATGTTCGTTGTTAAATTTCATCCAAGACTTTGGGAAACTTGAATATATTGTTAAGAAACGAATGAGGCGTATATATATATATATATATATATATATATATATATATATATATATATATATATATATATATATATATATATATATATATATATATATATATATATATATATATATATATATATATATATATATATATATATATATATATATATATATATATATATATATGTGTGTGTGTGTGTGTGTGTGTGTGTGTGTGTGTGTGTGTGTGTGTGTGTGTGTGTGTGTGTGTACTTATTCATAATGTGCAATGACATCAAGAGAAAAGTACATATTACAGTGTCATGCATGACATACGCTTTATTACACCTGTGATTATCTGGATATGAAAAAAAAAAATGAAAAGTGTAAAATACACGTAAAATTTATTGTAACAATGAGAACATTATTACTCTGCATGCATCAAATATCTCTGTACCGGCAGTCAGCAGGAACTTGTTCCATTAACTTTACCGCCTGTATGTTGAATGGCCAGTCACAGGTTTTAGTAAAATTCTACAACTAACGCTCCAAGACATGTTAGAGAGCTTTCCTTGTAATCAAGTACGCTAGTCACTCGTTAAATTATACAGCGGTTCAGCCAGCAGTTGACTGACTCACTTCTAGGGCACTAAATGAACGTCTCCAAACACGCGTCATTACCAAACCCGCTCGGTAAGGCAATTATTACATTGAACAACTGGTTAATGGACACGCTTTCTACGATCTATTAGGTTAGGTGAGGATAATTATGGTGAAAGATGAGAACTCTTCTTGTCAATTTTTCCTGATTTTATGAGCATTGTTAGGAATAATGATCATGATAAATAATGTCTTTGCATATTTTCAGACTACACATTTTTGACATTGACATAAGGAGACAACTCTGAATAATAATGTCGAACCATAACCACGTTTCTTTTCATTTGAAGTGTTACATCACGTCAAGAAATGCAGGAAAATAAGCAGCCTACGTTTGAGGAGCAGTCACGGATCATTGATTCAGGTGATGTGTCCCAGCGTATAAGCCTACGTACATGAACATGTTTGATTCAAAAAGGGAAAAAAGTCTTGCATTTCAATTTGTGTCACCATGATGAACGTGTTCCTTTGTTGTCTCATCTGAACGTTAGCGAAATAAATCATTATCCAATTACTTTTCAGTCTATGAAGCACAGCGCTCAGTAACACTGGCGTTGTTGTCTTCACCATTATTCATAAAATTCAGCTGAAATGAATACCAGGTGATGCCCTGCCAACGCTCTCAATACACTCCAGTAAACACATCTCTCTTGTTCGAATCCTGAAGCTTTCAAGGAAATATATTGTGTATTTGGTGCAGTGTTGCTGTCATTGGGTGTGGCACGCATGATGAACGCTGCGTTGAACAGCTATCTATTATGGAAGCACCACTACGGAGAAGGATTAGGATGCATTTATCCTCGTCTATTCCATCCTGTGTGTGTGTGTGTGTGTGTGTGTGTGTGTGTGTGTGTGTGTGTGTGTGTGTGTGTGTGTGTGTGTGTGTGTGTGTGTGTGTGTGTGTGTGTGTGTGTGTGTGTTTGCGTGTGTGTGTGTGTGTTTTTCCTCCTGAACCTACTCTGCACAAGACTTTCTACTTATTCTTATCTCTATTCTGTCAGCCTTGCTGATGTCAGATTTAACTGACACATTAATTAAATAATTCAGTCTCTTATTACAGTTAACTTTGAAACTTTTCCGTTTCTTTATTTTCTCTTCAGTTCTGACTTGATCTGTTTCAAAAGAAGCATCAAAACTTCTCAGAAAAATGCCCATTACTCACAGATCTTTTCCCTGGTTCATTTTTTGGGAAATCATTTTGATCGAGACTCTTTTATCAATTTTTCTCATGGCTACTCTTAATGATACATAAATATTAAGATAAATAAGTAAATAAAAAAATAAATGTAGATATGAAGAATCTTGGCAAATTACGTACTAGGTAAACACTGTACCCAGTTTAGCTTTTAGAAACTTTCATTGTGAAATTCATGAGAAAAAAAACAAACAATATAAATATATATATATATATATATATATATATATATATATATATATATATATATATATATATATATATATATATATATATATATTATAGTTTTCAAACATCAAACAACCATAACCTGAGATGAATCCGAATGGGTCTTACTCTGTCATTAGGGAGCCGAGGAACATGGGAGAGAAGAAAGAAACCTGCAGCGTGGGAAGGTTGATTGCAGGTAAACATGCCAAGGACGGCCACTTCCTCGCAGTGTGTGGAAACATCATTAGAAAGCACGTGACTGTGTGTGTGTGTGTGTGTGTGTGTGTGTGTGTGTGTGTGTGTGTGTGTGTGTGTGTGTGTGTGTGTGTGTGTGTGTGTGTGTGTGTGTGTGTGTGTGTGTGTGTGTGTGTGTGTGTGTGTGTGTGTGTGTGTGTGTGTGTGTGTGTGTGTGTGTGTGTGTGTGTGTGTGTGTGTGTGTGTGTGTGTGTGTGTGTGTGTGTGTGTGTGTGTATGAAGAGGAGTAGATAAAAAGTTAAATAGGTACATTGTGTTAGTCGATTGTATGCCTTCAGACAGGGAGGAACAAGGGAGACAAGGACAACACCTTACATAAGATAAGAACGGGAAGGTTAGGTCAGGTTAAATGAAGTTAGGTTAGGTTTGGTCAGGCTAGAGTGAATTAAGTTAAGTGAGGATGGGTATCTTAATAGTTCGTCTGGAAGAAAAGAAGAAGAAATAAACGATGGAAAATACATAAAAAAAAATCATAATGAATGAACAAACTCTTGGGAATGTATCGGATCTTACCTTTTTCTTTTTCTAATGAACTATAAAGATGAAGGTTAAAGTGAAGTGAAGAAAGGGAAGATTAGAAACATGGAAAAATGAAAACAGAGAGGGTGAATGACTAAAGGATAAGAAGATTAGAGAGGAAGAAGAGGAGGGCGGAGCAGGAACAAGAAAATGAAAGACAAGGAAGAAGAGTAATAAGTGGAAGATAAAAATGAGATAAACGGAGAAGGGGACGGAAGAACGAAACATAGAAGGAAAAGACGTTGAAAAGGAAGACCAAGAAATGAGAAATAAAACTGAGGCCCTGAGGATAAAAAATAAAGAAAAATAATGAAAAAATTCACACAGAGAGAGCTGAAGGAACCGAAATAACTGGTATTAAAAGAGACAAAGGAGGAAAAGTAAAAGTAAAGAACTGGTGGAGGTGGAAGTTAAATATATACATCAGTAACAAAAGGAACACAAGAATGATCATTACATAGGCCAAGAGGTGAATTTCCGCCCTGGTCTAGGCATACATGAGGCGTTGAGGAACGCGCAATAGGCTCTCATTTTCTGTTCCCAGCGCCAGGCAAAACAAGGCGATATCTCGGCAAAATTTCAAGCATGAGGGAATACACCAACAGGAGGCGAGTGTTGGGAGAGACCATTGTACCAAGGAGTGAAGGCACATCCGCCTCGCCAGACAGTGAAAAGCTGAGAAGCTTCCTTGCGAGTAGATATATGATTTCTCTGATTTCTGACTCTCTCTCTCTCTCTCTCTCTCTCTCTCTCTCTCTCTCTCTCTCTCTCAATCTAAAAGTTCTTCTTCAGACGTTATTTTCTTTTCCGCTGCGCTGAAATGTGATGTTCTCAAGAATTCTGCAAACATATTTTGCAACATGTTCAAGTACATCTACGCACGCACGTGTTATGAATATATATCTCTGTTTCTTGTTTGGGCAAGAATTTGTTGAGGATTGGCGTCAGTCGCTCTCCTTGAACCCTTCAGCCAAGCTTAGAAGGGAGTCAACCAGTGCGTCCCTGCTTTCCAGTCTGCTACCCGCGTCCTTTATATTTAATGACACTTTTCGACATTAAACTTATTGACCTGAGTGTTATACTTCGGTTGTGCCACCAGTAAGTACGCA
>NC_059272.1:26807728-26825228 GCF_017591435.1 Portunus trituberculatus
CACTTGTTCCAATCCGAGGGCGCTGATGTTTCTCTCTCTCTCTCTCTCTCTCTCTCTCTCTCTCTCTCTCTCTCTCTCTCTCTCTCTCTCTCTTGTTTTGCTATTATTTTCCACACGAGAGTAAGTCGGACGGGGTAAAGTCTCAGGGCAAGGCATCGACGAGCAATATTTCTTCTTGAATCGAGGGGAGGAAGAGGAGGAGGAGGAGGAGGAGGAGGAGGAGGAGGAGGAGGAGGAGGAGGAGGAGTTGACGAAGGAAGAACAAGATAAGAAACATAAAAGAGAGGAGAAGGTGGAAGGGGAAAATGAATAAGAAAACAACACAAAGATGTACAAAGAAGAGGAGGCGGCAGAGAACCAAGAGGCAGAAGAGGAGGAGATGGAGGAGGAAGAGGAGGAGGTGGAGGAAGAGGAAGAAGAGGAGGAGGGGTAAGAAGAGGAGGAGAGGGAAGAAAAGAAGACAAGGTACAACACCAAAGAGCACGTGGACGGGCGTGAAGGGAACAGAGAGGAATAGCCGTGACCGACGCTAACAGTAAACAAGGACTGCTAAGGGACGCTCTGGAAAAACATTAGTATTCTAGAGCTTTTTTAAACACATCCAGAGACATGTGGAGCCTCGGGTGTTGTGCAAGATTAATTAGCATTCCCACCTTGACTCAGACAGCAGAGAGTTGGGGAGTTGCACAAGCGCTGTTAGTCACAATTCACCCTAATTAACGGTTACTCAATACTCAACGCAATAATAAGTCAATATTCTGAAATGCCTCTCTCTCTCTCTCTCTCTCTCTCTCTCTCTCTCTCTCTCTCTCTCTCTTTACACGACTATTTACAAAAGGAGATGATCGGCTCATTTCTTAAGAGTGCTTCTCGTGTTCATAATGTAGATATTGTGTGCATCTCTTACTTAAAGCATAAAAAAAAAACAATTAAAAACCAGTGTAACTTTAAGTGGAGCCTTTTGAATAATAAGGAGCTGCGAGGCAGGTGTTTCTGAGAATATAATCCATAAGTAGCTCAGAGTAACACAAGTCAACGCACCTCAATGTTGTTTCCGTCTGCAGATGAGCAATTGATCTCTTTTTCTCTCCTCCATGTTGCAATGTTACAATGCCAGCCTTCCATTGCTGCAGTGAAGGGTGTTCCTATAGGATACAAATGACAGACTGCATGCCGTTTTCTTTTAAGACCTAAGGTATTACGTTCCTCTGTGCTGGTTGTTTGTGTTTTGTGTGCTTTATGTGTATCTTTGGCTTCTGTTTACAGCGGTGATATGATTTCCTGGGGCGTGAGTTACAGATTACATTGTCAAAGTGTAGCGTGTCCTCTGAGTGTTAGTGAGGTGAGTTCGCCCTCGTAACTTTCCTTCTTTTTACTGATCTGTCATACACACACTCCCAGCCTTCTGTCGCCGCAGTGATGAAGTTTCTGGCACGCTATTTACAAACTATACCTTGTTGTTCCGACTTCTGAGCTGTTGTGTTCGTCTTTGCTATTAGAATCTTCAATTTGTTGTGTTTACTTTCTTCTTGTTTTATTTATAAAGCATCTACTTGTATTTTTCATTTTCACTCCAACTTGTTTGCGGTGTTTAATTTCCACTTCTTTTAATTTACTTACAATTTATCCAGACTCCAAATTCATGATATTTGCTCTCATATTTATTTAGCATTAGTTTATACATCTCTTCATTAAACGTGATGCAATTTTTCATCCTACACGTTTTACTTACAAAGGGGTAAGAGACTAATGAAAGCTAATATAAAGTATCAATTAGTGTTCACTCTCCTAACAATTTACGACTCGCACACTAACGGTAGGTGGGGAAATATGAACAGCCACACAAATCATTCATCCCTTTCACTGGTAAACTCTGAAACTCATTGACTGCTCTTGTATCTTCCCCTACTACTTATGACTTAATTAATTCCAGAGGGAGGTTTCAAGACACTTCGCCACATTTGGATATCGCTTCCCCCACTTGCCCTACAGACAAGTGCTTCAGAGTTTTTTTTTTTTATTTTGTAGTCCTTGGCCACAGCGCAGTTTAAAAAAAAAGTAGAGACAATTAGCAGAGAGTGTGTGTCTGGCAATATCCAGGTAAACACAGCGAAAAGGAGCCAAGTTGCCTCCTTCCTCGTCCCTCCACCTGTCATTCCGGGATCAGTGCAGACACGGACAGCTATGCAGAGCAACATTCACTCTCCACCCCCCATTTCAAGATCGATGTTTTTTTCTTTTTTTTTTGTTGTTACGTTCATCCTTTCCCAATATTAAATACATAACTGCGAGCAAATATTTTACATATGAAAATTGGACTAAAAATGTGTAGGTGCTAATGAGAAAACACACATAATTGTCAAAATAAATAAAGTTTTCAGCCGAACTAAGAATAAGTATTTTCATCTCAGTGTTCGGAAGACTGAAATACCGAGGAAATAAAGCAGTCAAGGACACTCCAACATACTCACCGTTGATTATAAGCCGCCCCATGCTTGATTACAAACTTCCATTCTCATTGTTTCCTCCATATATATATATATATATATATATATATATATATATATAGAGAGAGAGAGAGAGAGAGAGAGAGAGAGAGAGAGAGAGAGAGAGAGAGAGAGAGAGAGAGAGAGAGAGAGAGAGAGAGAGAGAGAGAGAGAGAGAGAGAGAGAGAGAGAGAGAGAGAGAGAGAGAGAGAGAGAGAGAGAGACTCCCTGTTGATTCTAGGAAATTCAATACCTCATTTTAAAGTTTTATTCACACTTTCATTCTCCGATCCTGAAGTAAAAGCAAAGCGAGGGAAAGGGAAGTCAGGCGTAGCAAGACACACTCACCATCGACATGAAACTACTCATTTCTGCTTCCAAGCTTCAGTCCGCACCACAACAAATTATCCTTTATATATTACAGCTCTCATACTCTACCAATTGATCTTAGTCTATATGTTTTCAATAGTGTTCTTTCCTGTATAGTCTGTACACACTTACGTCACACAATTGCTACATGCACAAATACACGGTTTTCTCTCACATCCCGTTTTCTCTCACACACCTCTTACATCCCATTTTCTTTTTAGTTTTCTGGTACACTATACTCTACTCTCTGCTTCTTCAAACACACACTTTTACATATTTTATTGTCATCATTACACATCAATACATTTTTTCATCACAAGTTACACGCACCTTATCCTCTGTTCATCCCTTATAGGCAAAATGACTGGAGGCCCGAATAATTTACCTTTTTGGCAGTCTTCTATTAGGGACTGGCATCTTAGTGGCACCTTTTTATGTATAATTTTTCGTTAATATTGTTCAATACTTCTATGTAAAAAAAACGGATCAACAACAAGTTCAACATCAACATATGGCGCAGCTGAGACCAAGGACGGTGATGGTGGTCCTTGGTCGCGAAGTGTTTGGCTGAGCGGACAAGGAGGGGACAGACTAGCTGGCTCGCACGCATAAGGTACTTAGTAATCTGGCTAAAGGAAATACAGGGAAGATGAAGGGTCGGTATAAAGTGAGACAAAGGAGAAAGAGGAAAGTGAGAGGAAGAGGAGGGAAGAGCGACCTACTTTGTCCACTGAGCACGACTAATTACGTGAAATAATGCCTTAATTTTGTTGTGAAAACTTTCTTAATGAAAATCAACTCCACTGCGACATGACTGGGGAGGAAATTACTGTTTCCATACTACTACTGTGACTACTGCTATCATTACTACTACTACTACTACTACTACTACTACTACTACTACTACTACTACTACTATTTACTGCCGCTGCTGTTGCTATAATTACCACTATTGTGTATATATATATATATATATATATATATATATATATATATATATATATATATATATATATATATATATATATATATATATATATATATATATATATAAATTTCTGTCTCTCCGCCAGTCACTTTACATATAGATTAGACATGCACGTAACCATCAAAAGACAGAGAGTGCACGGATTCGTACCCCATAAGGATTCCAAGAGTGTACCTTGTAGGATTTTACGAGTGAAAAAGGTTGTGCTTACTAAAGGCACCTGCACATTCTGGGAAACAAAGGAAGGAAATATAATGTTCAAATTAGTGTATCTGAATGTGCCGGGTTGATTCACTGATTGACTGAATGACAAGTTTTTAAGTGTCGAAAGGGCGAGGCCATTTGACATTTCGAAGACCACACTGTTATAGCGCTTACTAATCATTCAATCATGGAATCAATCTCTTTACACTCAGACACATGGATGTAAAGGAGGCGGAAAGAGTTGCCAGACGAAGTGATAGTGTGTCAATGGAAACTAAAAAGCAGGTAGGAGGAAGACTTCAACAGGTGTTAAAGCAGCGGGAAAAAATGAGAAAAAGAAATAAGGAACAAAATCACATGGACAAATGAAAAATACCCCCAAGTCTAATTGTGTGACGAAGAAAACTGAATGTGAAATTTGGTGGAGAAAATAATAAACTTAGTAAAAGTGGTGCAGAGAAAGAGAAAAGAAATAATGAAGTGCATAACGCACGAGTGTAACGCGGAAACACTTTAATGAGACAATGAGATGAAAAAGAAAAGAAATAAACCTTTTTAAAATGTTGCTGCACACAAAAATTAGGCTAACGATAAGGTTAGCTTTACAGAACAGGGAGAGCGAGAAAACATTTGTGACGGGGTTGTGTAAAGTCCAATAAACACAACGAGAAGAGGGGGAGACTTAGCGCCATGGTCTGCATAAAACGAAATTTTGTAAAGATATACGCCATAATAAGTAAATAGGTAAGTGAGTAAGAAGGTAGGTAAGTAAGTAAGCAAGTAAGTGAGTGAGTGAGTGAGTGAGTGAGTGAGTGAGTGAGTGAGTGAGTGAGTGAGTGAGTGAGTGAGTGAGTGAGTGAGTGAGTGAGTGAGTAAGTAAGTAAGTACAGGTTTCATTTGGAGGTGATCACCGATCCTGTATAGTATGCCACATTTTCACACATTTGCCACTGTTATCATGATTGCAATTCAACTGTTCTTCAATAGTTATTAATACATTTTGATATTAACGTGAAAAGTAAGAGACTAAACGATTGAAGAGTGAGTTCGTTTTTACTCTGCACTGACAAATCTGCAAGAGGATTAAACGAATGTTCCCGTGTGTCAGGCCGTAACTGTCTTATGTAAAATCTCTTGAAGATGAATAAGAGATTGTGTAGGCTCAGTGAATATAATGCCTAATGAAAATGTTCACTTTTAGGACAGAAATACTCAACGTGGGAAGAAATCCGCATGCCAGACACACTAATTCCCCAGCACAGATCTCTCTGACCAAGCTGTTTTCTGAGTTGTAGTTTTGTACAGCAATTCTGAAACTCTTCGTGTTCCAACGGCTACACATATGAAGCTTTTAGTTCTCATAGACATTCCTCCAACTGATGGAGAAGAAGCCTTTGTTGAATTACAGCTAAAATGATATCAATATTTATAAACATCAAGCTGTCACTCGAGCGTGTAAAATGAACTGAGTTAAAGCGTAAGAAATGTTGAAAAAAACGAAGAAAACAGACAAGGTGACCGTAACCCAGTGCTACTCACACACACACACACACACACACACACACACACACACACACATCTCACCATCTTTATCTGCTTCTCAACAGCGACTATTGACAAAAGGTAAACACACCCAACAGGTGGCCGGTGAATAATACAGTGTGAGACCAGCGAGTTTAGTGCCATGCTCAACTCAAATGTGTAAACTTTCAGAGCCGGACCATAACAGGTGTTCACAGGTGCTGCCAGCCAGGTAAGAAGCGGCATCACCTGTCTGTAATTACCTGCAGTGTTGTAATGGGCGGCGCTGATGGCTTCTCAGAACGGAGATAATCTAATAAAGTAAACTAATTCTCTCAAAATATATTTCTTATTTACTCGATTGAAGGGCTAATATCGCTTCATGGTGTGTTTTATTAGCGATCAGAGAAGTGCAATTTCACGTTTCTCTCTGTCATTATGCCAATCTCCACCTGCCTCTGTGTCTGTCAGTCTCTCTGTGTCTGTTTGTGCGTCGTTGAGACCTCGTTTCTCTATTTTACACTTTATGCACTGAATATGACTATGAATATTGCGGGAATCAAAGAAAATACTAAAGTCTGCTAATGTTGTGTATTTTTACAGGAAAGGAACGCTAGCTGCACCTAGAGAGAGAGAGAGAGAGAGAGAGAGAGAGAGAGAGAGAGAGAGAGCATCATCTAAACGTAATTATACTTATTTAAGCCTATATTGTGCTCTCTCTCTCTCTCTCTCTCTCTCTCTCTCTCTCTCTCTGAGTTATGAACTGAACACTTTTTCAGTTTTAGCATTTCAAACAGTCATATATTTATTTCAAGGGCCTTTCACTGCACGCTCCTCCTCCTGCTTCCATTACTGAGCGTCGGTGTGGCATTACGGCGCGGAGTGTGCATCCACATTTGCTTCGTTCATAATGCAGTCTTAGCAAAGCACGCGTGTATATTTTGTGTCGCACCAGTATATACTATTCCCGGTTATACGAGCTACATAATTTTAAGTAATCTTTTCTTTCATAAGTTTGTTTCGTCTCCCGCACGTGATATTTCTGGTTTCACAATATCGTAATTAATTTTGCTTACATCTAATTATTCCATATAAATTTTTTTTTGTGTGTGTATTCTAATATTTCAGATTTATTACTTTTGTCTCTACTTTGCGACTTTGTATTTATGTTGCTCATGAAAAGTACTCGTATATTTCAGTAACAAGTCTTTACTACTTTTATATAATTTAGGTTCCTACTTCCAAAAAGGTCTGCAATGTTTTTCAGTACCGAGTAGCAGTAATAACATTCGACAATTCTGTAATTGTGGCTCTACGGTAATTTCCGGGCAGAGAAATTCTTAATGGCGGGCCAGCTCCCCATTTCTGGGACACAATGCAATATTCTCTCTCTCTCTCTCTCTCTCTCTCTCTCTCTCTCTCTCTCTCTCTCTCTCTCTCTTGCGGATAACGCAAAGAATATTTTTGTATAATTAAGTTAGCGTCAATCGTCAAGAGAAGTGGGAGACATTGTTTTATCAAGAATTCTGGCCATGAAGTCCCTAAACATTTCTTCCGTTTTTTACAAGATATGTGACAAAAGGCCGACAACTTGAATGTAGAAGGGATTGCAAAGACTTCATATTTTAGTCTAAATTGAAAGAAAGGCTCAGTGTCTTTTATCAAGCAATTATCTTCATAAAGAAAATTATACAAACATGAAAATCTAGAATAAAAAAACTTTCCCAGACGAGATCAGAAAAGAGAATCCACAGTCAACTTCGCAAAATGACTGGAACAAACAAACCTATAAAATGCTGCTGTAAGAATGGACTATGATAGCAGCGAAAAAAACTTCAGTTAAAAACAAAGTTCAAATTAAAACGAATATATATATATATATATATATATATATATATATATATATATATATATATATATATATATATATGTGTGTGTGTGTGTGTGTGTGTGTGTGTGTGTGTGTGTGTGTGTGTGTGTGTGTGTGTGTGTGTGTGTGTGTGTGTGTGTGTGTGTGTGTGTGTGTGTGTGTGTGTGTGTGTGTGTGTGTGTGTGTGTGTGTGTGTGTGTGTGTGTGTGTGTGTGTGTGTGTGTGTGTGTGTGTGGGTGTAACAAGAAATTACCACTAAGTTTATATTTGCGTCAAAGTACTTAGCAAACACACTGTTCATTTTTAGTGGCTGGTCCAAATGAAAATCTTTTGCTTACAAACGTTCTTGTGAACCATATAAGGTGAGTGAAATACTCTTTGCGTTTCAGTTTTACCGAGAAAATGAAGTGCAACATATAACACCAAGAACAATGAACGTCACTTAGATATCAAATTAAATCAATTTACAGAATTTCCCAACCAGACAACTCTGTACATCTGATATTCATATTTTGGAGGAGTTCTGACAGCAGGAATTCAACATGAATTTTAATGTTTGCTGAATAATTAAAACAGATTGAGAAAGAAAATTTACAATTGCAAGAACAAATCAGACTTGTCTTGTTCTCGTCATGAAGGTTGAGTCTCTTTACATATTTCAAATGGCTTGCTTCACACCGAAATATTTTCGTTTTGACATGCAACACGTAGTCTAGCAATTTAGTTGTTTAGAATCATGTATTATTTTGCATGGAACATTTATATAAAGAACAACTTTTGTGAACGTTTTCTTTTGAATAGAGTCTGCCTGCTGTGAACAAGCTACTGAATAATATTTTTGTTATTTATGTAGAGTAGAGAAGAATCAAGGCAGGTTCTAAGAAATATGGTTGTGTAGAATCCGATGATTTGCTATAAAACAATTAGTAAATAGACTTTGGTAATCTTCGTTGACGAAAGAAAATCCACTTATGTCCCAACTCCCCAAAGTGCATTGCGCTCTAGAATTCCGCGCTTTGTTTCGTATTGAGTCAGCATTATTTCTGTTCCTATGAAAGTCAGTCACCAACACTTTAACTCCAGTCACTCGGTATTCGAGCTACGTTCTCCTAATCACGGGATAACAAAGCACGCCTAGTCACGGGCTTCACTTCACGGCAATGTCTCGAAAACTACTTCTTTGTCATACAATTCGCTAATGGGGTCGCCGTTCTCGTATGTTGTCACCAGCACCTTCTGTCTTGTGTATCCTCTTGTCCCAGCCTTAGCCGTCTCATATCTCTATCACAGTTCTATTTTTTAATCTAAGTTTTGTGTCTCCCACGTTCTTCCTTCTACTTGGCTCCTCCACACCATATCCATTTGCATGTGTCACCAAAAGTTTTCAAGCCCAGTCCATATTTCCACCAACCCAGACCTCCCACCATCCCCGGCCATTCTCCGCTTCGCCACCACACACCGCCGCCGGGCCTTGTGCTATCACTCAGCTGACCACGTCACAACTGCTAACTCGAGTCCGCCAACAAAACTCAACATTCCTCAGGCTACACAGCCAGTCCTTTTAGGGGATGGACACACACACACACACACACACACACACACACACACACACACACACACACACACACACACACACACACACACACACACACACACACACACACACACACACACACACACACACACACACACACACACACACAGGTAATTTCCTCACGCCTGGCCAAGGTGACCAGACAAGGTGGACCATTCACCTGCAATCCGTGTTCGTGGATCCATTTAACACGAGACCAAAGCAAAAGAAGCTAATTAATTTTGCTCTCTCTCTCTCTCTCTCTCTCTCTCTCTCTCTCTCTCTCTCTCTCTCTCTATATATATATATATATATATATATATATATATATATATATATATATATATATATATATATATATATATATATATATATATATATATATATATATATATATATATATATATATGTGTGTGTGTGTGTGTGTGTGTGTGTGTGTGTGTGTGTGTGTGTGTGTGTGTGTGTGTGTGTGTGTGTGTGTTGGGGGAGAGGGTCGTACGCGCATGCCATTTTCTCCGTCGACTTATGCTACGTCGCTAACAAGGAAAAATTCAATCAAATTTTGTGAGAAATTTCGTGAAAGGAAGTTTAGAAAACAGATGCAATTTGTTGAGGTCTTGGAGGAGTCAGTCTCTGTCTGTCCCTCTCTCTCTCTCTCTCTCTCTCTCTCTCTCTCTCTCTCTCTCTCTCTCTCTCTCTCTTCCGTATACCGCTCTTGTTACTCTTTACAATCTTTCCACTTCTACTCTCATCTTTTCCCAACTTTCCTCTTACCGGGCTGCCCTGCCTCCTCCCTCCCCTTCCCTGGTCCATTCACATCCTACCACGACCACCCTCCTTGCCGCTGCCACCCATGCCCTTCCTCCTTCCTGACGCTGCCATCCGTTTCAATCAGTTTGCGTGTCACATCTCTTCCCCCTCCTTTCCTATCAGCCTTCCAGTTTGCTCGACCTCTGTTCATCATACGAGATTTGCTTTATTTTCTAATCACATGACTATTATAAGTAGTGTTTGTAAGGTGTGGCAAAATCTCTCTCTCTCTCTCTCTCTCTCTCTCTCTCTCTCTCTCTCTCTCTCTCAGTGAAGCTTGCTAACATTTTTTTTTTAACGGCGGAGTGTCCTTGAGCTTCAGGAGCAGGCGTTCTTCTCTGCTTTTACTTTTTTCTGTACTGCAGAGGAGGATCAGCAGTAAATGTAATTATGAAAGCTTGTCTGTGTGTGTGTGTGTGTGTGTGTATGTGTAATTCACCACCAACACGGTCGCCTGCTGGTCACCCAGACAGTCTTCAAAAGCGAGCTCAGAGCTCATAGACCGATCTTCGGGTAGGACTGAGACCACATCAAACACAACACACACCGGGAAAGCGAGGCCACAACCCCTCGAGTTACATCACGTACCTATTTACTGCTAGGTGAACAGGGGCCACA
Organism: Portunus trituberculatus; assembly: GCF_017591435.1. Lineage (NCBI taxonomy): Eukaryota > Metazoa > Arthropoda > Malacostraca > Decapoda > Portunidae > Portunus > Portunus trituberculatus. Next base: position 26,818,168 of record NC_059272.1, read on the forward strand.
CATTAAGAGGCTTGCCCATTTGCCTCGCCGCTTACTCTCTCTCGAACCCGGCCCTCTCGATTGTGAGTCGAGCGTGCTATACACTACGTGTGTGTGTGTGTGTGTGTGTGTGTGTGTGTGTGTGTGTGTGTGTGTGTGTGTGTGTGTGTGTGTGTGTGTGTGTGTGTGTGTGTGTGTGTGTGTGTGTGTGTGTGTGTGTGTGTGTGTAATTTAATATCTCTCTCTCTCTCTCTCTCTCTCTCTCTCTCTCTCTCTCTCTCTCTCTCTCTCTCTCTCTCTCTCTCTCTCTCTCTCTCTCTCTCTCTAATCTTTCATCAGTCTATCCGTCTGCCAATCAATCAAATCAATGTCTTTCAGCTAAGGTTGTCAATGTATCAATCCATTTATCAATCTATTTAATTATATACTATCTATCTTACTACCTATCTCTTTATCTATTTATTTATCTCTCCATCTCTCTGCCAATCACCATTCACGGAAACGACCAGTGTTACGAGTCACAGTGTATCATAACCATCTTCTCTCTGTCATTGATCACCAGAAGAAATGAACCGTCTCATGTCCTTCCTCCACCATTGCCTTTCAAACACTCCCGCTCCCCTCGGCAAGCAGTCAATGGTGTGGTTTCGTCTTAATTCACCGAGACCTTTCCTCAGATACATTTTCTGTTCCTTGGTTTTACTTCATATATGTTTTGCGGGAGGATGGCGTGTGAGGATTTAATGGGTGAAGCACAGTTGTTGAAAAGTGAGTAGGATTCTATGTGATACCTCCTGGCTAAGATGATGTAGTGGTGATGGTGATGGTGGTGCTGGTGGTGGTGTTGTGACGGCCGCTTCTGTGGAGTTGATGGGGCGTGAGAAAACGTTTAATATTCTACTGCTGTAATTCTGTTCGTGTTTCATAGTATCTCCATCAGTAATCTCCCGGGCTCAATATTTGCTTCCCAGAGGTTGAATATCGTTACTAAAACTTATTAAAAACTTTCATAAACCAGTAATTATAAAAATTTCTATACTTAACAACTGCTCTGCAATCTCTGCACGTTTTGGTCTTTGCAGTGTCAATGATCCCTAATTCTTCTGGAGTGAAGGCACCGAGTCACGAGGGATGGCTGCTTTAGGGAATGCTCCACAAAAGTTTATGATTACTGTGTATGACCTTGATTTTAACCCCCTCAGTACCATGACGTGTTCTCATATTCATTCTGCTTAGTATTTAGTGATTTTATTCAGCTTCAGAAACTTAAGTGGGGAATAAATTCGTGAAGACTCTGGCCATTTATCTTCTGACCTTCACTGACCCTTCCTAATGTCAATAAAATCGTCTAATCACACCCAAAACTCAAGGTAAAAATGCGTCCCAGTACTAAAGGGGTTAAAAACAATTCAGGCTTCAGAATGTGACCCTGACACTTGGTGAAAGACTCTTTTTTCGAGCACTATTGAAATATGAAAAACAAATAAGTAAAAGAATAAACAAAAATACAGGAAACAAAATTATTGTCGTTTTTAACAAACTACACTATACATTCTAAACCTGAGACTCATGGTATTAAATAGGCTCTTTAAAAGGCGAAGACTTTTGATGTGAGACACACTGACCAGCTAAACTTTTAACTCTGGGGAAACAATTATAAATCTTCGTATTAGGAAATGTTTTCTTTTTCATTCCCATTCTTTCATTTCATCACATCATATCATAATGACTTGGTGATGCTACCACACTGAACCTCTTGAAGCTACGCCTTTGTACCTAGTAATGGTGGTGCATTTTCAAAAAGTGCATATTCTCTCTCCTGCACTCGAGTCGCCTCACACCGCAATCGGTGTGAGAGTGAGTGGCGACAAGTAAGAATTTAGAGCCATTCACTAACATGTAAAAATGTAGTGGCACTGACGACACCTAAACGTTCTGGCAGGGCAGCGATATTTTCCCTTTGCTACGAGCCGCCCATGCAGACCACCGTGCCAAAAAGCGGCGCCTCTCATGGAGATTGGTGTGGCGGCAAATAAGAAAAAAAAAAAAAAAAAAACGTAATTTCAAATAAACTAATTTGCTTCTTTCAACTCTTATCAAGGGGAGAGACCTGAAGCTGAAAGGTCCTGAAATCGACTTACACTAAAGCATGGAACACTCACATGACCGACTGCTTGTGTTGCTTCCTGCCCTGGTCACACACAGCCTGCAAAGACATGACATCGTGACAGTCAGACATTCAGACATCACGAGAGGAACATACTTGATATAATGTGTATTTTACCATGGCAAACTTCCCATCTCCCTCTCAAAAGTATTTTCAACCTTAGCTGGGCGGCAAATCAGCAAGAAAAGACATTAGCATAACAAAACCGAGTGTGGTGGATTCACTTCCAAAGCGCCTGAGTAATGTGCGAGGCCCTCCCTCAGGCTGGCCACAACCCGCGGGAATCATCCTGCTAACGAACCCAACTTTGGATCAGAATGTAGCAACTTTTGATTTGGGCTTCAAATATTTGCGAACATCAACTTCACCCTCCTCCATCATTGTCCGTCCGTCTGTTTGTCTCCCTCTTCTTATTACATTCCATCCGTTTCTCCGACAAGTAATTTATCAGCAATAGTAAACAAATGATCATGTACCCTTGTTATTGATCAAAATATCATGTTTCGGTCTGTCTGTCTGTCTCTCTCTCTCTCTCTCTCTCTCTCTCTCTCTCTCTCTCTCTCTCTCGTTCATTGGCTGGCCTCATCCCTCGCCACCAGTAAGGGATCAGTATTAAGAGTTATCCCGGTAGCTTCCTTTCCTTCCTATACAAACGTTTGCCATTGACTGTTTTATACGCATTGGGCTAATACACCTGTACTTTTCTTGGAATCACACTGTTACGAGGAAGTCTGACATACGAGTACATACGGCACTATAATAATTAGATTTCCATACTAATTTTTCTTATGTTCGTGTTTTGCGAACATCGTAAAGTATTGGTCGTTATTGGAGTGATAGAAGAATTTTTTTGATACCTGTATGATTTTTTTTAAACCTTTTTCTCGTAGTAAATTTTTGGTGACCGTGTAAAAGTAGAATTTTTGATTTTTCTTTAAACTTTTTTTTTTTTCTCTTCATGCGATATCGTGTGTTCTTTTGCCTATAATGAGTGTACTCTATGCTCAGTTACGAGTATTTTGTTAGTATATTTATTATCCCACATACACTAAAAAAAAAACATACACAACAATGCCACAATAAAATAAAAACAAAAAAACATACACAATATTGCCACGTTTGATGACGAACAAAGACTTTTATCTCAAAGGGATTATGGACAAAGTTTTGTAGACACCCTTTAGATGAATTGTCTCCTCGCCTGACAATAATCAACCTCGAAAAAGAATAAATGAAAAAAAAAAGAACGTTCTTCTCATTACTAACACTAGACACTTCTTTTAAAAATCTTTACTCTCACTCCAGTCATCATTTCACAAAGACTGTATCCACTACTATTATTTTTTTCTATATAACATTTAATATAGACAAATACCCTGCGTTATGTGTTGACTACCGCGCTGTGTCAAAAATAAACAGGAAAACAGTACTACAAACAGCTCAGTGAGTTATATAAAGTGCCGGAGAGGACTGTCAACACGTAGGCGTTCCAACTAATTCTCCATATTCTGCTGCATCACGCCAGGGAAGTAACGAAATAAAGGTGAGATGCTGACACGCGCGTCCGTACTGCGCCAAACATTTGCAACGATATACTGTGCGAGAGAGAGAGAGAGAGAGAGAGAGAGAGAGAGAGAGAGAGAGAGAGAGAGAGAGAGAGAGAGAGACTGACTTCACTGAATGACAAGTGATTGTAATTAGACCGGGCGACTAGTGTAAAACAGGCTGATTTAGGAAACTATAGATGCACACAATATTCTCTCTCTCTCTCTCTCTCTCTCTCTCTCTCTCTCTCTCTCTGTTGAAAAAACAAACACATAGCACCTTTGGTTAAGGTTACTGCTCAAATCAACTGAAAATGTCACGTGCTGTGATCAAATACGCTGCTCAAAGAAAAAAGGGAAACATCGAAGAATGAAAAGAAAAGTGAGAGGAAACAACACAACGAGTGAAAGCTTCACACAATAATGTGATTTTTAATTGAACTTTTTTTTCTATTTCACTTGCTATTTCCTAGTTCAGCTTAACCCAATTTACCTCCATGACGTATTTCCATTCAGCCAAATTTGTCTATATTCTGTTGAAGCTCACCAAATGCCTAGCGCGATCTCGAATCGTCTAAAAATATTTTTCGCGTCTTGAAATATTTATTGGCGGACAGATCGGAGGGATAACTTCGCATGACTTGACGCGACTTCATTCCTAATGCTCTCCTCTTGCTCAAAGTTCTGCATGTTGAATATCTGATGCAGACACCTACTACCACGCGCGCTTGCACACACTCACACACACACACACGGTAGCTCAGTGGTTAGAGCGCTGGCTTCACAAGCCAGAAGACCGGGGTTCGATTCTCCGGCCGGGTGGAGATGTTTGGGTGTGTCTCCTTTCACGTGTAGCCCCTGTTCACCTAGCAGTGAGTAGGTACAGGATGTAAATCGAGGAGTTGTGACCTTGTTGTCCCGGTGTGTGGTGTGTGCCTGGTCTCAGGCCTATCCGGAGATCGGAAATAATGAGCTCTGAGCTCGTTCCGTAGGGTAACGTCTGGCTGTCTCGTCAGAGACAGAGTAGTATCGGTATCGGTGGTATCGGTATCGGCCCAATTAGGTGGAATCGGTATCGGTATCGGAATCGGCCAAAATTTTGGTATCGGTACATCTGTAATATATATACTATATATATATATATATATATATATATATATATATATATATATATATATATATATATATATATATATATATATAATTTTTATTTATCTATTCATTTACGATAGTGATAACAATGATACTTACGTAAGTGCTGCTGATGATGACAACTTATACCTCTAATCATGACGGGTGAGAGCTAAAGCAATGAAAATGTCAGCTATTATTGTGGTGTGTCGATAACTATTCCTGATCCCAGCAGCAGGTACACACACACACACACACACACACACACACACACACACACACACACACACACACACACACACACACACACACACACACACACACACACAGCAAGAGCAGCAGCAGTAACTTGGCGCGACTGGTCTGCTGTTCCCAGTGCTAAGGATGAGGTTACAAGTCTTCTAATTAGAGCCGTGCGTACTCTCTACTTTATAGCCTGAAAGAGGACTCGGCTAGATTGCCTTCGCCTCCCTCGGGACTCGAACCCTGAAATTCTATATTGAGAACAAGCGCTATTCATTACACCACCGCACCACTAATGCCACTTGAAAGAACAATGACGGGGTGGTGGTGATGGTGGTGGTGACGATGACGATGACATTATGACGACAATGAGAAAAGTGGGTTGACGTGTGCTGCTGATGATGATTATGCCCACGATTTGGTGTTAGTGGTAAAAGTGGTGGTGACGAAGATGATAGATAATGAGGATAACATGATGGTGGTGGCAATGAAAAGGAGGAGGAGGAGGAAAATTAAACGAACAACATGAAGCAGCGGCAGGAACAACACAAACAACACATTCTCCGCCCATGAGTGGCATAAAGTAACCTAAACACACACACACACACACACACACACACACACACACACACACACACACACACACACACACACACACACACACACACACACACACACACACACACAGACACACAAAATACAAATGTAAATATTCTCACAAAGTTATCTGTGTTGACAAGGTTAGTAATGAGTAAGTTTAGGCAAATGATCAGTATGGTGGATTATTGATACTGTTTTATCTCGTTTTGTTATTTTCTGTTTAGAAACATTGTGTGTCTTTCATTATTTTTATGGTTATTCTTATTATTTTTTTTGTTAGTATTTGTTTACTACGGGGCTGTACTCCATACTTTACTTGTAAAGTCTGAGCATACTAATAAATATTCTATTCTATTCTATTCTATTCACACACAAGGAGCTGAACATTTTAGTCTTAGAACCAAAATTCCATCTACAAAGCCACACTGCCATTCCTGCACACACTCCCGCTGGCCTCAAGTCATGCACAACTTTCACCCTCTCATGTTTTCCAGCCACTCACATTACCTGGAGCACCGCAGAGTTTGGTAACACGGCGGCTGTTTGGCGGGCGATGCAAGAAAGAACTTTTGAGATGTACAGTCCTTCCTTTTTTCTTTCTCTTTTTTTTTTTTCTTAAGTTTCGTACAGTCACGCATGACTGATATCGAGGCAACGCAAATTTGAATGGCGATAGAGGAAAGTTGTTCAAATGTACAGTCTTTTTTTTCTTTTGAGTTTTATGCATTTGCAAGAGTGCTACTGAAACACTGGTCAGTATTCAGCGATGGACAAGGCAGATAAAAGGAAAGAATATACTTGTTTCTGCAGTAATTCATGTCAACAAGAGTGCAGGTCCTGTAGCCATTGGAGAATGGGCGATAACTTTATAACAGCGAGTGTTCAGAATTTAGTACCATTATTTTTCTCACTAATGCACACTTAGCTGTGTAATGAACGTATTGGCACAGTTCAAATTCACTCTACCATATGAAAATGTGTGTGTGTGTGTGTGTGTGTGTGTGTGTGTGTGTGTGTGTGTGTGTGTGTGTGTGTGTGTGTGTGTGTGTGTGTGTGTGTGTGTGTGTGTTAAGATTGAAAGCCTGAGACTGTACGAGGAAATGAAAGGTGTCAAGATATTAGAAGTAACATACATTATACATCATGGGATATACGTACATACAAGAGATCATATTTACAGGATACAAGAGAAAGAAATACTCAATCCATAATATAGAAGAGAAAACAAAAGAAAAACGCAATAAACAAAAAAATATATATATAAGTCCTTGATGTCTTTTCCTTTCATAATCTCGAGGTATTGGAAAAGTGGTGGGGGAAGAGCAACAGGTAAAAAAAAAAAAAAGAAAAGAAATAAAATAATTCTCTGAGTCACTTACTTGCTGCGACAAGGAAAA
>NC_059272.1:26830228-26850228 GCF_017591435.1 Portunus trituberculatus
TGTCACGAGTGAAGGTGACGGAGTGGCAAGAATGAAGAAATGGAGGGCCGATGGTAAGGTGTTTGAGCGACGGGAGGGAGGGCAGTGAGGAAGAGGAATGGAGTAGTTGCAGACGGGTGAGTGGGCATGAAGTGAGAGGAGAGGAAGAGGAGATGGAAGAATTTGGGTCAAACGTGATATGAAGAAAATGGGAGAGATGGAACGACGAGAACGAGAGAGAGAGAGAGAGAGAGAGAGAGAGAGAGAGAGAGAGAGAGAGAGAGAGAGAGAGAGAGAGAGAGAGAGAGAGAGAGAGAGAGAGAGAGAGAGAGAGAGAGAGAGAGCGACAGAGAGACAGACATTGACAGAGAGAGAAAGAGAGAGAGAATATGGGACCAGACGTGTGTAATGGTGAAAAGAAAAACTGTAAAGAAAGGAAGCTGAGGAATACTGGTGTACTGCTGGGGTGACGTGGGGAGGGGGCGAGCATCAGGAGGAAAGGATGAAGCAGGCAATGGCTTGGGGGTTGCGAAGAGAGGGAGGAAGGATAGATGAACGTCAGACAAGAAGAAAAGCTGAGAAATGAAGGACATGACAACTGTCTAAGAAGGAAAAGGAGAAAGGAGGTTAAGTAGATAGATGAGAGAGAGAGAGAGAGAGAGAGAGAGAGAGAGAGAGAGAGAGAGAGAGAGAGAGAGAGAGAGAGAGAGAGAGAGAGAGAGAGAGAGAGAGAGAGAGAGAGAGAGAGAGAGAGATGGAAGAATATCACACGACAAAGAAAGAGGGAACTAAGGAAAGAAGGATTGGAAAAGTTAAGCAACAAACAGAGAGAGAAAAGAATAAAAAGAGACACTGGAGAAAGGGATACGAGATAACAACGAATTCACGGAGCATGAAGAGAAACAAGGAAAGAGAAAGACGAGGTAGCGAGAGACCAGGGAAAAGTGAAGGAGGAGGAGGAGGAGGAGGAAAAGAAAGAGGAAGAGGAAGAGGAGGAAAAGACGACGCCTACACTTACGACGAGACGGCAGAAGAGGAAAATATAAAGAAAATTAGGAAAAAAGAGAGAGAAATGAGGTAACAGTAATTTGAAAACGGGAAGGAGAAAAGGACCCATAAGAGAGAGAGAGAGAGAGAGAGAGAGAGAGAGAGAGAGAGAGAGAGAGAGAGAGAGAGAGAGAGAGAGAGAGAGAGAGAGAGAGAGAGAGAGAGAGAGAGAGAGAGAGAGAGAGAGAGAGAGAGAGAGAGAGAGAGAGAGAGAGAGAGAGAGAGAGAGAGAGAGAGAGAGAGAGAGAGAGAGAGAGAGAGAGAGAGAGAGAGAGAGAGAGAGAGAGAGAGAGAGAGAGAGAGAGAGAGAGAGAGAGAGAGAGAGAGAGAGAGAGAGAGAGAGAGAGAGAAGGACTGGAGGGACGCAGGCAGAATAGCACTTGCACAACTTAGGTGTTTACGGTGCAAAGTTGGGATTGGTTTGTGGACGCAACAAGGGAATGCCGGGAGCTCAGGAACCATGGAAAGAGCGACCGAGGGACAGACACACATGGAGAGACAGAGTAAAAAGAACATGCTAGGTGGAGAATGGGGGTGGAGGGTGAGGCTCATGAGATTAGGTACATAAGAAGACCCTGTGAAGAAGTTGTATGTAAGATCAAGAGACAGCGTAAGGCAGGGAGAGTAGCTGGTGAAGGTGAACAGGGCAATGATAGAGTTAGCGACGTGATGGACTTGTATTGAGTATTGGGTACACCTGTGAGGGAATGAAGCCATACAAGAAGATGGGCTATTAAAATTTGTGAGAGGAGGAGGAGGAGGAGGAGGAGGAGGAGGAGGAGGAGGAGGAAGGAAGAGAATAGGAAGAGGAAGAGGAAGAGAAGGAGAGTTGAGTGCGTGTGGGAGGCGAGAAGCGAGGCTGTGTTGAGTGTCGCACGCACGAAACGAGGGGAGGGTAATGGGATCTCTCACTCAGCACACACACACACACACACACACACACACACACACACACACACACACACACACACACACACACACACACACACACACACACACACACACACTGGATAACGAGTACACACGCACGCCCCGTTCATACAGCAACATGCGCACATGAAAGCAACGAAATACTCGTTAACTTACAAATAAATGAACAAAAAACACGGAGACGAGAAACTGCACCGCTATCCGCCCACCCACTCACACGCACACACACACACACACACACACACACACACACACACACACACACACACACACACACACACACACACACAGAAAAAAAAATAAAAAAGTAAAAGCTGAAAACACAGACACAACGAAAAACAAACACATTTCGTTCTCAAATTTGACACACACACACACACACACACACACACACACACACACACACACACACACACACGTGGATAAAGATGAAAATGGAAACACATCGAATACATGGAACAAAACCTCGACAAATGACATTCAGAGGCACATCACAACGCATAATTCGGTTATTATATACATCCACACATTGGGACTTTATATGCGAGTCAATACGGAGAGGAACGCGCCGCAAAAGTCACGGTTTTCCAACGAACCCCGCAATTCACAGTTTAATGTGTGTTTTCAACATTATTAGTCCATTATGAGATTTGTCAGTCAGCTGAAATAATGGGGACGAATGAATATCGGTGTGTGTGTGTGTGTGTGTGTGTGTGTGTGTGTGTGTGTGTGTCACGGATATGTAAAAAATAATGTTCGTAAAAATAGTAAAATAAATATACACGCACCCCCGCCCTCACACACACACACACACACACACACACACACACACACACACACACACACACACACACACAGAGAGAGAGAGAGAGAGAGAGAGAGAGAGAGAGAGAGAGAGAGAGAGAGAGAGAGAGAGAGAGAGAGAGAGAGAGAGAGAGAGAGAGAGAGAGAGAGAGAGAGAGAGAGAGAGAGAGAGAGAGACGGCAATAATGGTCCATTCTGAATGATTCCTAGGTGAAGATGAAAAGATAACAAAGCGGTGCGTGGAGCAGGATATTTCTCTTACAGCTCATAACCTTTAGCCTGCCAAGGACCCTCTTCCTCCTTCTTCCATGCTCTCCATCACTCAGTTCCTTGCAAGAACCTACCTCTCGTCCTCAACACTCCCACACCTGCAAACCTTCCTGGGACCTGCCTGCCACTAACTCAACCCCTAACATGTCAGCAGCCGCGGCCCTGCCACTCAACCAAACATACGAGACCTAGTCACTGTTTACATCAGCCAGCTTTCATCTCGCTCTCACATCCCACCGCCAGTCATCCGTCACGCCCCGCAAGGCGGCAAGGCTTCCATATCATGCTCTCTACAGTTACCTTGCTATTCCTCGCCAAGATCTGCCAACGCAGAGGCCTTTCTCCCTCGCTGCCACTTGTCAGTCACTCTCACGCCACCAGAGATGTCTGCCCATTATTCCCAACGGTGTCCTGCCTACAAAACTTTTCTTATCCTCTCCACCGTCACATACTAGGTGTACCACTAGTATGCCGTCACCCCGCAACACACGTCTAGCAGTGCTGGTGTCGTGAATGGCTTTAACCTTTTTCTGTTGCCGCCTTATGAAATCTCGCGCAAAACATCAAAGGTCTTGTGAATTTTTTCCTTTAATACTCACTAGGCTAACATTATAACATTTTGAATAGCAGCCAGGCTTAGACTAAGACCAGCTGCATACAGGGGGCCACAAACATAAATCTGGTGGAAGGAGAAATGGAGCTGCTGAGAGAGAGAGAGACTTAAGAGAGAGAGAGAGAGAGAGAGACTTAATAGAGAGAGCCGGAGAGCTTTTCAAAGGAAGAGAGAGAGTCAGAGAGAGAGAGAGAGATAGAGAGAGAGAGAGAGAGAGAGAGAGAGAGAGAGAGAGAGAGAGAGAGAGAGAGAGAGAGAGAGAGAGAGAGAGAGAGAGAGAGAGAGAGAGAGAGAGAGAGAGAGAGAGAGAGAGAGAGAGAGAGAGAGAGAGAGAGAGAGAGAGAGAGAGAGAGAGTGTTTGTGTACCATGCAGCGGTAAAACAGGGTTCCACTTACTAATGGCACAAGGTTTCTAGGTGTCGTCGCTCTACGGATTGACGACAATATCCGTGTTGATGTTAATGAGATTGTAGCCACATGGTGCAGCAGGTGACAGGTGAGGGATCCATGGAGTGATATCTTTTGGTTTTAATGCCACAGTCGTTGCCGGCCTTGTAAGATCGATGGAAGCGGCTACAAGTTCCTACTTTTCATGCCCGTTTGCAAAAAAATAAGATAATAATAATAATAATAATCCTGATCATAACATAGATAGATAGATAAGTGCATGGATATCAGTCAAGGAAGGTTAGGTGTGTCTCTCTGTTTCGTCCCTCTCTCCTACATACGCAGCAAACAAACCAACTCTTTGTTGTACACTATTGAGGTTCTGGAGGGTGCAGCATGGCGGCGTGGGTACAGACAGCTGAAACCTTCCCTTTATGCACACAATTTTCTAAGATTGAATAATTGTACACTAAAATGATAAGCAGCTCTCCACATAAAATTGCCTGCGCCACTAATGGGCGGAAGCTGAACAGCGCCTCCCACACACACTTCAAGCGTGCGTACAGGTGATATAGGCCGTAACGTAAAAATAGATAAATAAATAACATAAAAAGATCCTACGTTGATGATTCAGAGGATTTTGACAAGTTGGTAACTGCCACGTGCCAAAGATTTCACGTTCCGTTCCGTTCCTTTTACTGTGTTGTTGAAAAGAGCATGCATAGTTTCGGCAATTCCACTCTACGTGCCTCACCGTGTGCTCACAAGTACCAAGACGTAATATTTCATGATCTCATTTTATGGGAACATCGTTGGAACAAAACAATAAAGTACACCAGTCCACGCCACCAAGACAGCACGCGCAACGTCCTTCGCCCTGAGAGACAGACTGGAAGAGAAACGCATGACTTCCACTGATTCCTCACAAGCAAGCCCTAAAGCTACAATTCTTCCTTTGTTGCTGATTTATATATAGTTGCACATAATACGTAAGCACATTCCACACATACAACGCGGAATCAATATCTTATAACTGAAAATCATAAAGGTAGATTTCTTAAGGTATTTCTTTCCTGTATTCATCTATTTTCATATCACGCTATGCTTTACCCTGACAACCACGACCGATCGTTTGGCGCAGGAGTCGATCTTTGGAATGGCCAATACCGAACACAATGCAAGTGGAACCGTATTTACCTGATCTTGAATGGCCTTCTCCTCCACCTTGACGGAAATAGCACTGTCTTGCGGCACAACGAAGAAAATGCAATAAAAGCCAACAATACCTATGTAGGCGAAAAAGGTTGTGGTGCACTGCCATTTTGTGTGTCAAAATAATGCAAACCAATTTAGATTCAGCTGAAATCAGGCTTCTCATTCACTAATTCCCATCAACCCAGCCTGGCGCTACCTTTGTTACAGAGGCATTACTTATCAACGAATAAGAATGACCTGATAGACGTTTGGCTTTTTGTATGAATCATATAAATATAAGGAGCAAATTTAAACAAGCACTGGTAATCCTTATTCCTTACCTGATGGCAGGATGCTATGACGTCACTTTCCTACCTGGTGCTCTCATTGACGGCAAGTTTTCTTCGGCTAAAGAAATTCTAACTTCGTATAGCTCACGATCAAACGAGTAAGAAAGTGATCATCGTTGCCAGTATACTTAGGAGATATCAGCAGGTACAGGACTTGACTTCTGGCGAGTATGACGCAACACTGTGTCGAGTGAAGTCACTGGGATACGTTGACAAGCACCCACGTCTCCTTTGTGCCTCTGTTCCCTTAGTTTCAGAGTAAGCAAACTTTCTCACGTATGTTTATCACCTCTTTATCACCAGAGGACTCGTGGTGCAGCAGGCTGGTGGAGTTATAACATTTTTCGTGCCCACCGCAAGTCACTACCACCTCTTATCATTACCTTCCTTACTATTGGTAACTAGTACTTCCGTGGACATTTTTCTCTTTCCCTTTTTATTGTCCTTGGTCAGAACTCTTACATTAATGATACAATATAATCAACTTATTCCTACTCGCCTTTCGCCAGGTATTCCCTCATCACCACTACTCATGCCCCTTCAGTCCTATCCACCAGGCTGTGTCCCTTTATCCTTACCTACACCATATATTGATTGCTTCCTTCATTCATACAATCTCCCGCCAAACACAGCAGCCACCCATTTGCCCTCGACCGATTCACACGTCTCACCCCTTCCTTTCATCCCCCGCCATTCATACTAGCCCATACCCGTCTATTCCCAACCCCTCACTAACACTAGCCATCCGTGATACCTTGTCCTCATCCAATCTGTGCCCCTCAGCCTATATAATTCAGTTACCTTCCCTGAAACTTCCACCTTACCTCCTATCAATGCCCTCCACACTCCCCATCTCATTTTAAAACCCCCAAAAGACATTCCCTCATTTTTATCAGTCATATCCCTCCTGTTTCTGTAATTCGCCAGGCACCCACCTCCAATATCCAGTAAGTGCCCTCCTTTTACTCTAACTGCTCAGGCGACCTTTCCAAAACTTGTGTCCTCTTCCCCTAACCTCTTCCCGCTAACTAATCTTGTAATTCTCGTGCCTCGTTTCGCTATGTTTCGTAACTTTTGGTTTCTCTAAGTGGTTGAGAGGGGTTCAATGTATTATCATTTATTAGTATTATCGTCATTGTCGTTATTACAAGCAGCAGTAGTAATGGTAGTAGAGGTGGTGGTGGTGGTGGTGGTGGTGGTGGTGGTGGTGGTGGTGGTGGTGGTGGTGGTGGTAGTAGTAGTAGTAGTAGTAGTAGTAGTAGTAGTAGTAGTAGTAGTAGTAGTAGTAGTATTGTAGTAGCATTGTAGTAGTAATAGTAATAGTAGTAGTGTAATTCAAGATGTAGTACAAGTAGTAGTAGTAGTAGTAGTAGTAGTAGTAGTAGTAGTAGTAGTAGTAGTAGTAGTAGTAGTAGTAGTAGTAGTAGTAGCAGTAGTAGTAGTAGTAGTAGGTTCGAATCCCACCACGTACAGCCTTAAAACACTTTGCCATTTGTCAAGTGGTTTAAAGTTACCTACATATCACCATGATATCCAGGTTCTAGGTGGCTACACTCAAGATGAGCTTGGGCGGTGATATGGGCCCTAAATATGTATCACTATAAATAAAATTGCCTGCGCCACTAATGGGCGGAAGCTGAACAGCGCTTCCCATACACTCTTCAAGTGTGCCTACAGGCGCTATAGGCCTTACTGTAAAATAAAAATAAAAAAGTAGTAGTAGTAGTAGTAGTAGTAGTGGTAGTGGAGGTAGAACAGTATCATTAACATAATAATCATCACAACTTAATTTGGCTCTTATCTTCAATTTTCTTTCCCTTTTTCAATCTCATACAACACAACACCAGCCCAAAAGTTCTCCACACACAAATATCGTTAACTCGAAGTGTCCCGTTACGTGTTAAACATCAAACTTTTTTTTTACTACCGACAGAGGTACATGCCTTTCCACTAACTTTTAAACCTTAACATTCATTAGGCAAAACTAGCCCACCACCTCTCTCTCTCTCTCTCTCTCTCTCTCTCTCTCTCTCTCTCTCTCTCTCTCTCTCTCTCTCTCATAGCAATCTGAAAGGAGGGAAAGGTTTATGAGGGCTTACGTTACCAAGTTCCAATATTACACGAAACACCACCATCACTACACCACTACACCACATACACACCATGCGGACTGCCCTCTGTTTCCCCTCGTCCCAACACCATCACACCATCACCACCACTCCCTCTCACCATCCCACCTTCCTGTCCCTCTTTCTCTCCTTGTATTTGTTTTCCCCTCGCTACCTGCTTCCCCAGATTATGTTCAGGGCGTCTGTATCATCCTGTTTATACGGTCGATTTACTGGGGGAGATAAAACTGAATGGGAGGGTAAGCTCTTCGCCACCTCAAGGTCTTACACGTACTCGCTTTCCTTCTTTTCTCTACGCATGTCACCAGGATTTTGTTGGTGTTATTGTCGTTGGTAGTTATTGTGGATGTCGCTGTTGTTATTGGTGTTATTGTTACTGATGCTTGTGGTGTTGTTTTCATGGTTGTTCTTCGTTACTGGTGGTGTTGGTGATGCTGTTGTTAGTGTAAATAGATATAGAGGCTGACTGACAGCCTTACTGACCCATAAACAGACAGAGACAAATAAGCGGATGATAGAGAAGTAAATTAATATAAATGGGGAGATGGAAAACACAGAACAGCATTTCGCAAACTGTTTCCACCGCTAGACAATAAAACAAGTAAAGAAATTCGTACCATCACGGCGTCGCCTTTATGATGAAGGTGCAGAGGATTCGTTGTATTGGAGTGTATACACAGCCTCCTTATGCCGGGATTACGCAATTTTATTTTCACAGCATTTGTATTATTCGTACCTGAGCTGACTAAGGAAGGTTTTACTGGGTAACATATCAATTCAAAGAAAGCTGGTCATTGTTTTTTTTTATGTCCTGGCCTATAGCGCCTGTAGGTAACTTGAAGAGTATTGGAAGTGTTATTAAGCTTCCACCCATCAGTGGCGCAGGCAATTTCATTTATAGTGGTATCCATATTATTATTGCCAACTGTATGTCAACAGCGCTTCTTTATTGAATCTTTCCTCGTACAACATATGTTATATCTGCCATCACACATGTCAAGACTTCCACAAGCAGCCCCTCACTCATCTTTCATTAATCTTTACTTACGTAAGTCCCATTGTGTCATATCGTCCCGACTCGTTCTGACCCATACAAGTTTTTCTTCCTGGAGGACACTCAGCCGTCTGTGGCCCCGTAGTTTTTTGTGACCAGTCATCATTTTCTCTTCACCTCTTTGAGTGTTTTACCTTCTGCTTCAAACTTATCAATATTTCTTTATCCTCTCTTTTTTTCACATGAATAATGCACTTCACTCATTAAGGTTTATGTTTGGAATCATGTCATTAATGTGTATCTAAAAATACATATATTCTTATGACAGAATACATTACTAAACTACTGTTGCTGCTACTGCTTCTGCTGCTGATGCTGCCCACTCAAGCAACAGTAGAAGCAGCAATTGCAGCAACAATACTAAAAATAGTAGTAGTAGTAGTAGTAGTAGTAGTAGTAGTAGTAGTAGTAGTAGTAGTAGTAGTAGTAGTAGTAGTAGTAGTAGTAGTAGTAGTAATAGTAGTAGTAATAGCAGCAGCAGCAGCAGCAGCAGCAGTAGTAGTAGTAGTAGTAGTAGTAGTAATAGTAATAGTAGTAATTTTACTGTTCCAAAATACTGCAAATCACAATCATCACAATTCATCTCTCATCAGTCTCGCAGCTCTCATCACAGGCAGCGTCCCTGATCACCACGAGCACCACACATCTCCTGAGAGCCTCGCCTGCCACTCACCATTCCTATCACTACTTGTCATCACTCATCATCACCCGCCACGCTCATCATCACCCTTCACTCTGCCTTCACTCCCACCACTGCACCGCCTCTCAACATAACGTTATTATTACCCATCATTCTCTGGTGCACATCACTTCATCATCCTTCCACTCAACTCATGTTTCCGTGATAAAAATCCTGTACTTTACCACAGTCGCCAAAAATCATTAACCTAGATCAGGCGTGTTTACGGTGCCGGCGGGGAGGCTCAAGCAGTGTTATTGCCTTTGCAGCGCGGTGAGAGGAGGGATATTAGCGGTGTGTTTGTATGCAACTGACTCAACCATACCAAATGAGAGTCGAGGGCGAGTTTTCATGGTGGCAATTATCCTCTTAATATTCGTGCTTATTGGTCACAAAGTGGTCACGTTCACAGATATCAGAAGAGTGTATATGATAACAATGTATACGTGTGTACCTCAGTATACTCGGCTTCTCTGGTACCTATGAGGCCTTTTATCTCCTTCGACAGGTGCGCAACTAATATATCATAGGTTATCAAGTGTTATTACAACCACTCAGATAGGGAAGGAACAAGCTTTGAGATAGGAAGAACGTAAACTCTGGAACTCTCATCCTAATCCACTTTTTTTTTTCTGTCCTACGACGTTGATCATTTCAGGGGAGGAATATGGAAACACCTTCGTCTCTAGACTGGCTTATGGGAAATGGTAATTAAAGGCGGTTAATATATTACAATAAAATACAAACACTGGAACCAATTTTCTCCAAAATTTCACGAAGATTCTAAAACCAATGGGAAAAGAAGACAGGTAGCACGCAGGTATACATTTCTCTTGATGGCTACGTTGTTCTTTATGGTCTATCACTTCAGGAAATACATTGGCCCAGGAGTCGTTAGCAGCAGCAGGCAGGGCGTCAAGGCAGGAACCCCAAGCACCCTAAGCATTGCCGTGATGATATATGGCAGTATTGGCAGACCGAGCCCCACGCGCCGCCCCTCAAATAGCCTGCAATGGGCAAAGGGTTCACGAAATCCCGCATTAGTGTTTCGATGCCTGAATTTAGTGTTTAATCGGAGTTTCCAAATCGTTACATGGAAATGGCCCCGTGATTTCGTCCCCAAAGTGTCAGCAGCCCCAGTGACCATTTGTTTTTATGCAGCCAAAACATACAGTGATTATATGAGGATGGTACTATTACTGCTGCTACTACTACTACTACGTTACTACTTCTACTACTATCTTTATGGTTATTATTATTATTATTATTATTATTATTATTATTATTATTATTATTATTGTCATTATTGTTATCATTATCATTACTGTCATTATTGTTATTATTATTATTATTATGACTTATCACCATCAACATTCTTATTAAAGATGACGATGATGCTGCGTACTTAACAATAGCTATGAAAATAACGATAGCATGATAATCAACAACAGCAACAACAATAACAACAATAATGACAAAGACGACGGCGATAATGATGACAGTAACAGTGGTAACAATTATGACGATAGCAACAAAAAATCAATAAATAAATGTAGAAAATAACGCACAGCAACAACAACAACGTAAGTGATCTAATCCTTCTGCGGTCTCTAAAGTAACGTCACCATAAACACTGCTAACTTGCCGTAAAGCAGGAATTTCAAGAGAAAACTGCGACAAATCCTTACAGTGAGCGGCAATGATGTTTGTAGTGACTGGAGTAAATAGGAAAAAAAAGTTATTTACAAACTGTTTATGACACATAGTGAATGGCATGGGTCTCTCCCTATCCCGATCACTGGGGGTTGTTATTAGAGAGTAGTTATGGCACCGCGTTGGGACACAGGGAGTGGTGGGGAGGGGTGAGAAGGACACTTCGACTCTGCAAGCTGGCGAGCGAGGCGATGGGTCGGTCAGTATGAGGAAATGATGGAAATCCGAAGTATGAATCAACATCTTTGATTCTTGGTGGTATAATGCCAACTGTGCTACACAGAACCTTTAGGGGTTTGAGTCGAAAGTTGAGATATCACTATTCGGCGAGGGTTGAAGCGGCGTCTGTCGAAACACTAAGAGAAGCAATATGAGGAACAAGTTTTAGACGACGAAGACACACACGTGGAACAGTCTCAAACATAATGTACCAATTAAGTAGCCGGTACCAACATTAATCATCTAAAACACAGCTATCACAACTGCGTGAAAGAAACAAAGAGGGAATCCCCTTGAGTGGACTTTCCAACCCTAATATCTCTCTGTAAAGTAAAGAAACAGAACTTCTTAAAAGATAGTTATGGAAATCTCTGGTAAGAGCTCTTGATCTCTATTACATTGTATTATAGTTTCCCTAACAGTTTTTCCTCAAGTGACATGAAGCACTTGAAGTTAAGATACAACGGAGACAAGTGCACACTCTTCCACTGAGCTGCAGGGTCAGGTACATAAACAAAGTAGCAGATTTATTTACAACAGGAAGTCTTTTCAAAATCACTGCCTGCGGTGGCAAAGAATGCAATCAGTTTTCTCTAATGAATCATTGCCAGGACGGTGCCTCCTAATAGGGGAATTTGATTTTGATATCATTATTTACTTGACAGATTGTGCACGATTTCTGTTACTCAGCCCCTCATCATCTTTTCATTAATAGATATCTTATATTGCTTTTAATTAATTGTCTAACACATCGCACTTTTCTCGTATGTTGTGTATTCAACAGAGAGTTACTGCATATTTGATTTTTCTATGAGTTACACATTTTAGAATACTGTAGATGAGTAGCAATCATTCTGATCTTTAGTTGTGTGTACTGTTCGTAATTATTCGGAATTTTACCATCCTATTATGTTTTATACGTCATTATTTTTTCCACTCTTTTCGTACTCAATGCGTACTAATGTTTTATTTCATACACTATTTGAATAAAACATAATATATATTCTATTCTACTGAAGTCAACTTGTACAATGCGTGAACTCAAACATTAAAAATGAGTCCTTCCATGAATGCGTTTTCTTCTTTCGTGTCTTTTTTTTTTCTTTTTTACTTTTAATATTTCATTAAGTTATCCATTATTGTGGTGAGGTGATTATTCTTCCCCAGACAGCACAAATAATTCACATTCTGTACATTATTAATGGTTCTGTGTGTGTGTGTGTGTGTGTGTGTGTGTGTGTGTGTGTGTGTGTGTGTGTGTGTGTGTGTGTGTGTGTGTGTGTGTGTGTGTGTGTGTGTGTGTGTGTGTGTGTGTGTGTGTGTGTGTGTGTGTGTGTGTGTGTGACCTCACCCGCATCGGATTGTGAGTGAAGTGCACATACCGTATGCATCTACATTTTTAGTGCACGCACCATTAAACTTTTGGCCACATACATACATTTTTATTCATATACTTTTCGTACCGTGTATGAACTTTTCAGACCGTTACATCTCGCTGGCGGTGGTGGAATATCGAGAATCAAATTTAGGTACAATCTATTATAACATCCAGTACAGTCACAAGTTTGTTTTTCTTTCTGTGTACATTATTGCAGGGAAAGAAGTTATTGTTAAGCGCTGGATGACACACAGCAACGTCCCCTGTCCCTCTCAGCCACAGCTCAATCGAACTGAGTGCACGAAAGAAGCAGGAGGGGATGGAGGATCAGAACGGGAAAGGTAAACAAGTAAAGTATGAAGAGAAGGAGGAGGAGGAGAGAGAGAGAGAGAGAGAGAGAGAGAGAGAGAGAGAGAGAGAGAGAGAGAGAGAGAGAGAGAGAGAGAGAGAGAGAGAGAGAGAGAGAGAGAGAGAGAGAGAGAGAGAGAGAGAGAGAGAGAGAGAGAGAGAGAGAGAGAGAGAGAGAGAGAGAGAGAGAGAGAGAGAGAGAGAGAGAGAAGGAGGATGAAGATGACAACGATATGTAGAACGAGAAGTACAAAATGAAAGAAGGAACAAGAAAGAAAAAAAAAAAACTGTAAGATGAAAAAAAGCATCAAGAAAACTATGGAATATAACAAAGTGGGAATGGAGGTGGTAGAAAGAATTGAGAGCGCGAGGAAGAGGAGGCGAAAGATAAGGAGGAAGGTAAACAGGAGGCGGAGGAAGAGTGTAAAGAAGGAATTCCAACACTGAAACACCGTGTTTGACAGGAAGGCTGGAGTTAAAAATCTGTTGTATTATCAAACACGGCGGAATCTGCATTTTCTGTTTCCCTGTTTCAAGGAAAATATGAAAGGAAAGCACTGCATCATTTCAACATCTGTTACGGCCAAGTATCTCACAAGACGTTGTTTTTTTTAGGTAAGGTTAGCAAGCTGAGGGAATGAAGCAATTTACTAAAGTAGGAAAAATTTTGATATAATTGAAAAAAAAAATGGACCGATCAAATAATAACGGGAAATTAGAGAATGGCACCCTTGACACTGAAAAAGGAAGACGTGGCAGACACAGAACTATAAATGAAAAGGATAAATTGTATTGAATTTGCCTGTTCCTTAATTTATGCTTTTCTTTCTCTCTCACTCTTTTTCATTCATTTGTTGATTTGTTTTTCGTGTCTTTATGCGCCAAACATTTTTTCTTTTTAATTTTTCCTGTCAGCATTAACAAAAATCTTCATAAAATCCCAGGTCGCTTATTCACATGTAGAATCATTTCGGTTTACAAATCTTTCATTTTAATGTTACTGAAAAGGATTTTTTACAATACTACTTTCTTTATCAAAATTATTCCTTACAATTGTTAATTTTTTTTATTTAATGACATGGTGGGAGATTAGTTTTCTTTCCCAAATAAATGTATTTCAGGCATACTTACCGACACACAAACCTTACAAAAGTTTACCTAAGACGACTCTGGAATATATGTTTGTAAGAATGTATGTAGCAGGAGTGGAGTGGTTGTTGGTGGGCGGCGTGAGAGTGAGGCAGGTGTATGGAGGTAATCACTTCATCCTGGCAGTGGAGCGCCGCGTTATCGCACCTCTTCGCCTCTTCACGTCTGCCATTAGTCTCTCGTCCCCTCCATACATATGTAACACTTTCCAGAGTTCTCTGTTAAGACCATCATATCTTTTCTCAAGAACCATGAACGCCATGAATTATCTGTCGTCCCTTGCACATTTTTCTTCTAGTCTTATGGCAAAAATTATATCAACACGTTCCTCTCCTCTGTCTGTGCGGGAAGCAAGCCATTACCTCACACGATGCTCAAATTACTGTTTGCTGCAAGACATCTTTCCTTTGAACCTTGAGCAGTGCTCTAAAATGTTATTTCCTGACAGTTATAGGAGGGCAGTTTTTCTACTGACTCCCGCAGGACAGTTCTGTCACGACATTCGACAATTAAAACCCAAAATGCAAATATTTCAGTGCGCTCTGCCCTTGACCATTTTTTAGTTATCCAACACGCCCCTTTCATGCCCGTTGTTCTTTCGTTTCATTCCAGTATTCCCTGATGTTATATTTAAGATCGTGTGCGCGTCGAGGCGCCTTGCTGGTCTGTCACCTCACTATTCAAAACGTTACAGTGTTCATATCCTCCTTAATCCCCAGAAAAATGTTCCATTCAGCTAGTGAATATGAATAACATTCACTGTATTTGTAAACACGGACGACTTGCATGTCTCCATTCTGCACTACCCTGTGTTATCTTTCCTACAATTCCACTCCTTTTTACTAAAACGACTTCATGTACTGTACATACTCAACAAAAATTTGCATTTATTTTTCTCTTCTCCCTAACTTTTTTTTTTTTTTTTATTCTGGACCTGCAGTTTCATGGTAGTTTTCTTTTTCTGGTACATTCACGAAATTATACTTATTCTGTATGTATTTCTCTTTCATTACTTTCATTTTTAACCAGAACATTTTCAGATTGTTTTCCTCTTTGACTGTCACCACGCCTCAGCACAGCGCACCAAATGATTACTGCGGATTGGTGACGAAAAGAAAATACAAAAGGCCGGAGAAATATTAGACGCCAATGAAAAACAAGAGGAACAATGTGAAAATGGTGCTCGAGAAAAAAAAACATCTTTACAGCTGAGGTATGTGGAATTCAGCGCTGGGGGAAAGAGCCTGTAACTGTTTATTGAAAAAAAGAGAGAAAATAATGTTTTGTGTGATGTCAAGAGCAGCGTCCACACAGCGAATTTAAAGCTCCATATGATGACGTTTTAACCCTCACTAACGATGTATACCTAACCTCCTTGTGTATTGTTATGTACTGTATGCACGGGAGGCTCGGGAGTCACCGCTGTAGGTGCGTCATCCTCCTGTTAGTCATTGCGTCACCTGCACGCCGGCCTCGGGAGAATGATCGACGTTTTTATTGAAATATTTGACCGATGCGAACAGACTCACATTTTGGCAGTTGTCCACAGTTTTCAGGTTATGACCTTGGGCTTCAGCTGCTCGGAAATGTGAACATGGAGTTACGAACGTTTTGCGGTAAAAAAAAAAAAAAAAAAAAAAAAGTGTTACTGTGGAAGAATATTGTGACCTTGTTTTGAGCGAGGAATTTTAGAGCATCATGAGAATCAATGAGCAAAATGTCCGGGTAGTAGTTTTGCTGAGGGGCGCGTCACTGGCACAATTGGAGTAGTGTGTGTGTGTGTGTGTGTGTGTGTGTGTGTGTGTGTGTGTGTGTGTGTGTGTGTGTGTGTGTGTGTGTGTGTGTGTGTGTGTGTGTGTGTGTGTGTGTGTGTGTGTGTGTGTGTGTGTGTGTGTGTGTGTGTGTGTGTGTAGTCATCGACAACTTGCAGCAAAAACACTAACCTCAATAATTCTTGCCAATTCTTTCACGGTAAACGCATTGCAAGACGGTAATCGTGACAATGTATTTACACATAATTTACTCGTCATAATGCCATTCTATCCAAAATAACTTTTCCCGTTTGTGTGGCAATCATGTTACGCACAACTGTGTTCCTTCACCTCAAGAGATCAGCATGTTTATTTTTTTTATCTGTTGTTTCTACGTTTCAGAAAACACACACACACACACACACACACACACACACACACACACACACACACACACACACACACACACACACACACATGAATAACAAGATTTAAGGCAGAACAGTGTTTATCACGACACTTTAAGAGTCGCGTTATCTGTCACGCCGCTGATCTCCGCCACTCACATTAAACACCTTGGGAGAGAAAAGATAAAAACAACACGGGAAAGTTATAGAGCAAAGTTACCTCCATCCATCGCCTACAGATGAAGAGGGAGAAAACACCTACGATCTGTAGTCTATATAAATTTAGTATCAATTCTTCCAGACAAAATACAGAAACGACAGCAACAGAAAATCCTACATTCGTTGCCTTAACACTGACTTGCACGACCTGTTATTTCAATGAGCCGTGCAATAGAAGCTCGAGCTCGTTATGTCGTGTTAACTTTGATTTAACATACAAAGGTATATCAATACACTGGCGTGTACCACAACGCAACTATACAGCCACGGCCCAGGGAGCCAAGGAGATGAATATTAGGGTCGAGGCCATGCGCGGTGTTGCAAATGTTTCCGACTTTACTTATCGTCAATGTATCATCACTACACGGTTGTCATTTGCTGGGGTTATGTGCACTGCAGACATCATCGGCTTGATCAAATACGTGTATGTTGCATCCCTCCATCACTCCGGTTACTATTGTTATTCTTACACTAATCATGGTTAGTACACTGATACAGCCTTACCACTCATGTTGATTGCTAAACTGTGTCTCTTTCCAGGCGTTCACTTCTGCCTTCGTGGTTCTCAAACAATC
This sequence comes from Portunus trituberculatus, assembly GCF_017591435.1. Classification (NCBI taxonomy): domain Eukaryota; kingdom Metazoa; phylum Arthropoda; class Malacostraca; order Decapoda; family Portunidae; genus Portunus; species Portunus trituberculatus. The sequence goes on from NC_059272.1 coordinate 26,847,424, forward strand.
GGTGGAGACAAGTTAATTCAGCACACGCCTCGCCGCTCCTATGACTCATTACAATAACATAAAATCTTCCCGCAATGGTCGTAAGTCCACATCAAAGGACTCTAGTCTCTTGTCTACCAAATCTCCTAATGGCGGTGAAAATGTTTTCTTTCTGTATCCATTCCCTCATGTCCCTCTCAGTAGCGGGGAATAAACCATCAAAAACTCGCAATCACCCTCCCACAGGAGCCTCTATACGTACACACAGCGTGAAATATAACCTTGCTATTACATCTTCCTTAACAAACAATACAGACGCCAGCAAAAATAAAACAATAAAAACGTGTCCGAGGATTGCTTGTTCCCACGCAATAGCAGCAGCAGCAGCAGGAACAGCAGCAGCAGCAGCAGCAAGCCTCACCTCCACAAATCACTGACACAGAATAATAAGTCGCCCACAATGACTGCCAGCCTTTGAGAGCAACACAATGGTCTTTATGCTTCACTGGCCAGCTTGCCCACTGAGACTAAATTCTCTCTCTCTCTCTCTCTCTCTCTCTCTCACACACACACACACACACACACAGCGCTAACACCTACACACACCACGCGTAGTATAGTCCAGCATCAACTCGGATTTACACTATTATTCCTTAAACCCTTACCCTGTAGACTTTTTCTTGTGCATTTCATTCTCTTCCTATATTTTTCCCTTTTGCTAATCTCTCTCTCTCTCTCTCTCTCTCTCTCTCTCTCTCTCTCTCTCTCTCTCTCTCTCTCTCTCTCTCTCTCTCTCTCTCTCTCTCTGCATCTACCTAACTATACGGATTATTAACTGGCCATCTGTTGTCTGTCTGCTTGTGTGTCTATATGTTTAGTTACCTCCCTACATGTTGCCTTATTTACACGCTTATTTATACGCTGCTACAATCAATAAGGTGCTCCTGGCTATTTGTTGCTGCAGGAATACAACAACACTTTTCTATGTAATTCCAATGTTATTTGCATTTACATGAAACGTGGCATAAAAGTGGAGCAAAACAATGCATTTCTCAATATTACACACTGATGACATTCTGCGCTTTTATTCTACCATTTAAACATTCACGGCACGATACACTATTCTGATTTACAAACACCGGCGCTGGATAATGAACACTTAGCGATTCCCAGTAATACTTATCAACGCTTCCTAATACGTCCCGGTTTTATTTTTCTCCCACGATACAAACCCAGGTGTGTGTGTGTGTGTGTGTGTGTGTCTTGCCGGTGTAGCAGTTACAAGTGAAGGCCCGGGTAGAAGTGAAGTACTCATCACGGCAGCTGCCATACGTAAGCTTCAGTTTACCCCACGCCTTCGAAGGGAATGAATTGTTGTGACCGCAGTTCTCCAAATATGTGTCTGTTTCGGTCTGAAAATCTTTGAAAGAAAGGAACTTTTAAATAAGTTAATTATTTGAAATTAATTGCCTTTATTGAACTAAATATACTACCTTTGTGAAGAAATGAATAACGGCTTCTCATGAAACACTATATAGGCCCACGTACATTACAGACCTAGCTAGTTAGCTATCAAGTAATAATATAATATAAAGATATTATAATCGAAGTAATGCAGCTGAAATTATGAATATTCCAAAGTTTCCATTGCTTTTGCCCATGTCAGACACCTTTTCACCCTCTGGCCGAGGTCCCCGTGTTATTTACCCTCGGGAGCCTTGGCTCAACCTAACATGTTGCTATTAATATCGAGAGAGAGAGAGAGAGAGAGAGAGAGAGAGAGAGAGAGAGAGAGAGAGAGAGAGAGAGAGAGAGAGAGAGAGAGAGAGAGAGAGAGAGAGAGAGAGAGAATGTCATCTATATTTTACCATTTATAAACGTTATGAATAGGATATCATCTATACCATTTATAAACGTTATGAATAGGATATCATAAGTGAAGGCAACGAGTCTATTCCTTTAACTGCCTTTATTGAACTAAATATACTACCTTTGTGAAGAAATGAATAACGGCTTCTCATGAAACACTATATAGGCCCACGTACATTACAGACCTAGCTAGTTAGCTATCAAGTAATAATATAATATAAAGATATTATAATCGAAGTAATGCAGCTGAAATTATGAATATTCCAAAGTTTCCATTGCTTTTGCCCATGTCAGACACCTTTTCACCCTCTGGCCGAGGTCCCCGTGTTGTTACCCTCAGAGCCTTGGCTCAACCTAACATGTTGCTATTAATATCGAGAGAGAGAGAGAGAGAGAGAGAGAGAGAGAGAGAGAGAGAGAGAGAGAGAGAGAGAGAGAGAGAGAGAGAGAATGTCATCTATATTTTACCATTTATAAACGTTATGAATAGGATATCATAAGTGAAGGCAACGAGTCTATTCCTTTAACTGCCTTTATTGAACTAAATATACTACCTTTGTGAAGAAATGAATAACGGCTTCTCATGAAACACTATATAGGCCCACGTACATTACAGACCTAGCTAGTTAGCTATCAAGTAATAATATAATATAAAGATATTATAATCGAAGTAATGCAGCTGAAATTATGAATATTCCAAAGTTTCCATTGCTTTTGCCCATGTCAGACACCTTTTCACCCTCTGGCCGAGGTCCCCGTGTTATTTACCCTCGGGAGCCTTGGCTCAACCTAACATGTTGCTATTAATATCGAGAGAGAGAGAGAGAGAGAGAGAGAGAGAGAGAGAGAGAGAGAGAGAGAGAGAGAGAGAGAGAGAGAGAGAGAGAGAGAGAGAGAGAGAGAGAGAGAGAGAGAGAGAGAGAGAGAGAGAGAGAGAGAGAGAGAGAGAGAGAGAGA
>NC_059272.1:26855228-26867728 GCF_017591435.1 Portunus trituberculatus
GAGGCACTGTGTGGGAGGCGCGAGAGCTGAGTGGGATGGAATTGAGTGGGAAGGACTGTAGAGGGAGGCTCTGGGTGGCAGATATTACATAAGAATGTGGCAGCCCCTGTGCTGTCAAAAATACCTACTCGTAATTCCACCTTTCATCCTCGTCCATAAAATTGTCTAATCTTCTCTTAAAGCTCCTTAGAGACTCTGCACTAACAACATAATTACTGAGCCCGTTCCATTCATCAGCCACTCAGTTGGAGAATCAGTTCCTTCCCATTACTTTCCTAACCCTTTTTTCAAGCCTGAATCCATTTTTTGCTGGTATTATCCTGACTACTGATTCCAAGAATTTTGCTCATGTCCATATGGAATGCTTTATAGGAGTATATGTCTATTATTATTTGTTATGCAGCAAAGTAGTAAATGCAATGGCAGCATTTTTTTAAGCTTTCAAAGATCAGACCTGAAAATAATTTAATAACCATGAATGATAAAACAACAGAATAACATATATTCGAATTATGAGAACCCGATCACTTTGTTAAATTCTGAAACATTTCTTGTTTCATTAGATTTTTCTTTGAAGAGACTATAATGCCAAGTGAATAGATTGACGGTCTGCCAGAGAGAGAGAGAGAGAGAGAGAGAGAGAGAGAGAGAGAGAGAGAGAGAGAGAGAGAGAGAGAGAGAGAGAGAGAGAGAGAGAGAGAGAGAGAGAGAGAGAGAGAGAGAGAGAGAGAGAGAGAGAGAGAGAGAGAGAGAGAGAGAGAGAGATCCTTCCTTACTGAGTCTTGGTCATCCTCTTTTAGAGATTTCGGTGAAACTTTTGCTGTTGCGTTAGATACATTAAAAGCTTTTGATAGACATTGCACAAAGCTTTGATTTCAAAACTTCCTTCCTACAGCTTCTATTCTTTCTCTTTGCAACTTTATCTCGGACTTCCTTTTCGACCGTTCTATTGCTGCCATGGTAGACGGCCACTGTTCTTCTAAATCTATCTATTAATAGTGGTCTTCCTCAGGATTCTGTCCTGTCACCCATTCTCTCCCTATCAGTCATTAATGATCTTCTTAACCAAGCTTCTTGCCCTATCCACTCTTACGCTGATGATACCACCCCATCCTTTCCACGTCTTTTCTGAGACGATCAACCCTTTAGGAGGTTAACAGTTCCTGCAGGTAGGACAAAGAACACCTGACTTCTGATCTATCTAAGATTTCTGACTAGGGCAGAAAACTTAGTGGTGTTCAATGTCTCAAAAACTCAATTCCTCCATCTTAAACTCGACACAACCTTCCAGACAACTACCCCCTCTTCTTCAATGACACCCAGCTGTCCCCATCTTCTACATTGAATATCCTCGGTTTGTCCTTTACTCATAATTAAACTCATCTCTTTGTTAAAAGAGCTTCTATGAAGTTAGGCGTTCTGACGCGTCTCTGCCAGTTTTCCTCGCCCCGCCAATTGCTAACTCTGTACAAGGGCCTTATTCGTCCATGTATGGAGTACTCTTCGCATGTTTAGGTGGGTTTCCACTCACACGGATTATTAGATAGGTTGGAATCGAAAGTTTTTCGTCTCGTCAACTCCCCTCCTCTGACTGATTGTCTTCACCTTTTTCTCACCGCCTAAACTTTGCATTTCTTACAATATTTTACCGCTATTTTCATGCTAACTGCTCTTCTGATCTTGCTAACTGCATACCTCCCCTCCTCCTGCAGCCTCGCTCCACAAGGCTTTCTTCTTCCTCTCACCCCTATTCTGTCCAACTAACTAATGCAAGAGTTAATCAGAACTCTCAATCATTCATACCTTTCTTTAGTAAACTCTGGAACTCCCTGCCTGCTTCTGTATTTCCAACTTTCTACGACTTGACTTCATTTGAAAGAGAGGTTCCAAGACATTTATCTCTTTCTTTTGGCTAACTCTACGTATTGGACCTATAAAGAGACTGGCAATTAAGTGGGCTTTTTTTTCATTTTTGTTACCCTTGACCAGTTTCTCCCTCTTATATAAAAAAAACACAAACGTTTTTTTTCCGTTCCATTAGGCAGGAACATTTCACGATCATATAATGTTTAAGATCTACGAGAGAGACCACCACCACCACCACCACCACCACCACCACCACCACTACCACCACTATCATCACGGCATGCGCATCGTTGCAATTAACTTAATGCCATTCATGCTCATGGATTCACCCAGCTCTCTTAATAAATATATTCTTAATTAACCCTTTGACTGGCGTGGACTTTCATCAAGCTTAATACAATCGTCTGGTGTTAAGTTTAGAGCATAATTTGGAAATGCTTTACTCATGGCAAAAAAGTGAACTGAATAGTTCTTTAACTTATCATCTCTTATTTGCTCGGTCTAGCTTTGTTCTAATGAAGGTCATTATGCCATTTTGAATAAAACCGCTAACGCAATGTCTATATTTTTATTCCTTCCTTAATCCTGAAGTTACGTTTGCATGATACACTTCAAAGATTTATTTGAGTAAATAACTGAGCCGTCACACACACACACACACACACACACACACACACACACACACACACACACACACACACACACACACAGAGAGAGAGAGAGAGAGAGAGAGAGAGAGAGAGAGAGAGAGAGAGAGAGAGAGAGAGAGAGAGAGAGAGAGAGAGAGAGAGAGAGAGAGAGAGAGAGAGAGAGAGAGAGAGAGAGAGAGAGAGAGAGAGAGAGAGAGAGAGACAATCCACTTTCTCGTAGAAGTTGAAGGTTTTACAATTGTTTAGCGTGCTTCTTGGTCAGAGCGTTCATCTGAACGTACACATTCAAAGAGAGATGTTTGTTTATAACCAACGATACTCTTTCGAATGAAAGATTATCCTGCTTAGTTGTGCTGAACACCATTAAAGTGGATTATTGAAATGGTTATCAGTCATTCACGCCGGGCTGCGGCCAGCATTGGCAATGCTCGCCAGGCTGATGACTTTTATTTTACTACTGTATGTAATACTAATACTTACAACGATAATGACCGAAAGAATAAAAATGTCTTTTCTTTCTCCATTCAGTATGTCGTTCTCCACATGTCCTCTTATCACAAAAGAAAAATTAACTTGCAAAATTAATAAGATAAACTAAGAACTCAACTTTCATGACAGTGTTTTTATTTTTTTTAGATCTTTCTTTCCTGTAATGATTATCCATTTATTTGTTTAGTTACACTTTTCTTTCCATCACTTTTTAAAAAATTCGATTATACCTAAAAAAATTATAAGAGATATTTTCATTAGGCGTACATCTATATATATATATATATATATATATATATATATATATATATATATATATATATATATATATATATATATATATATTACGTCCGGTTTCCACATTTAATAGGAATAGGATGGTTCCTCCTGACAAAAGTGCTTGGTTTTGACATTTTGAGAACAGTTACCCCGAGTGGATGTCCTTCCTACCCTCGGACCGTAGCTAGGATTCGAATGCATGCGCGTGAGGATATCTTGATCCCACAAAAATGTGTGAGTGAGCGCGCTAGCTTATATTATGAAATAAAAATTCTAAATAAATTAGATATTTCATAATGAAACGACTTCTTTATACATAAATTATCAAGACAAATATTCACGGATTGTTAGCGCGGGTTCCTTTAGTATCAGGTAGGACGGCAGGCCAGGGGTAGCGCAGCCTGAGGCTCTAAAACTTCTCTGGCCGTTAATCCTCTGAACCCTTACCAACAACTGCAAAACTCTACCTAAAAGAAGCGCGCCCTGGTCTGGAGGCGCTGAGGCATAACCTTCGTATATGTCAAGAGCCCCATGAAAGCGGCAGCTCAGCCCACACGGCGGGCCCGGCCAGGCACAGACGTCCTTCGTAGACCAATATTGCAGCGCCCCGCCAGCCAGCCATGCCGTCACGCTGCACCACAACGGACGCCACGACGGAAAGAGCCTCACAATGGTCCAGCCGGGCGAGGGTATGACCGCGTGAAGACCTACTACGGTGAGGTGAAAAGAGAGAAAAAAAGAAAAAAAAGAAAAAAAAGCCGAGGCAGTAGCTGGGAGCGCCATGATAGCCTTGACGCTTGACAGTAAACGAGAACTGAGATGATTCACATTTAAGCGCATCGTCCTCTCATTATATTAGATGGAAGTCTCACTCTCGCATCAGCCCGAGACAGAGAGAGAGAGAGAGAGAGAGAGAGAGAGAGAGAGAGAGAGAGAGAGAGAGAGAGAGAGAGAGAGAGATTTTTATTCTTACTCTTGGAAAATAATAAGCACAGCGCGTTGAGGTTGTTGCTCCGGAGAGGATGAAAGACGCGGCAAGATTTGTGGTGCTCTGGGAAAATAAATGTGAGAGCTTGTAACAGCAACATTATGGGGAGTAAAAAGTATTAGCTAGAGAGAGAGAGAGAGAGAGAGAGAGAGAGAGAGAGAGAGAGAGAGAGAGAGAGAGAGAGAGAGAGAGAGAGAGAGAGAGAGAGAGAAGAGAGAGAGAGAGAGAGAGAGAGAGAGAGAGAGAGAGAGAGAGAGAGAGAGAGAAACACAAAAATAGGAATCACACAGACTTCTTGATTTCTCTATATTTCTTATTCATACACTCGTGCACTTTTTTTTCCCACACACGCAGAGGGGAGCAGGGATGAAGAAACGTGCGTAGGCGAGACTCCGTAACAGAATTCAAGGGAAAACATCTTCGCATCTTTGACAGGCAAGGTAAAGACGGAGATGGAAATGTGGAGCCCGAGTGTGAGGTGGAGGTGGAGAAAGGAACGAAATCATCAGACAACATTGCCACCCTATGAAGGAAAGATATGAAATGAAAAAAAAAAAGTAAAAATATACATGAAGGGAGAAAAAAAAAAGATGATTGGAAAACGTCTCTTTCAAAACGCAAATATGGAAATGCATGCAGACAGTTTACGATGACTGTGTGTGTGGGTGTATCTGTGTGTGTGTGTGTGTGTGTGTGTGTGTGTGTGTGTGTGTGTGTGTGTGTGTGTGTGTGTGTTCGCGTAAATAAAAGAAGCACGAGAAACACAAGAAAAAGGGACAAGATCAATAGAGCGACATGTGGCGACAAGGAGAGACATAAAAGGTAAGTTGTAGAAGAAAGGTGGGAGACAAATCGAAAGGTGTGAGGCACGCGAGGTGGTGTGTGATGAAAGGCGTGGCGGCGGCGGCGGCGAGGCGGAGGACATGCGAAGCGATAAAAGACCCATTAGGGAGGAAGGAGGCAAGGAAGAAAGGAAGGAAGAAAAGAGAGGATGATGATATAAGGTGAATGAAATGGAGAAGTATTGCACGAAGGGCGAAGCTTTTGGGAAACTGCTGAAGAGTGAAATTTGAGAAGTGAAAAAAATAAAATAAAGGTGACAAATTGCTTAGTTAAATGATAGGATAAAAAAATTCAGGGAAGGACTGGAGGAAAGTGGGGAGGAAAAGCAATTTAGTATTAGGAAACAAAAATCAGGTACGGAAATGCGACTCAGGGAAGAAAAATAGGAACGATCAGTGTTTTCCAGTTAACAGAACCACTTTGCCTTGGCTCACCCATCACCCACTTCCTCCTCCTTTCTCCCACCTCCTTCTCCTTCTCCTTCTCCTCCTCCTCCTCCTCCTCCTCCTCCTCCTCCTCCTCCTCCTCCTCCTCCTCCTCCTCCTCCTCCTCCTCCTCCTCCTCCTTCTCCTCCTCCTCCTCCTCCTCCTCCTCCTCCTCCTCCTCCTCCTCCTCCTCCTCCTCCTCCTCCTCCTCCTCCTCCTCCTTTTCATCCTCAATGTGCTCCACCTCCCATATTCGCACACGCTTAGTTCACTCAGCCACACACACGAAAGTAATGCACAAATCAATACTGAACAGGAACTTATGTCAGGCTGCATATTCCAGAAACATTGGAGTACACACACACACACACACACACACACACACACACACACACACACACACACACACACACACACACACACACACACACACACACACACACACACACACACACACATGTAAAGGCACACCATAAAGGTAAGTAAAATATTCACGAGCAAGTGTTTGACCATTGAAGGAATATAATAAAAATTGAAAGTCTGAAGAGAGAGAGAGAGAGAGAGAGAGAGAGAGAGAGAGAGAGAGAGAGAGAGAGAGAGAGAGAGAGAGAGAGAGAGAGAGAGAGAGAGAGAGAGAGAGAGAGAGAGAGAGAGAGAGAGAGAGTGAGTTGGAGGAGCGGGTTCCATGTTGGTCATCAGGTGAAAGAGGACCCAGTAGTGCTTCTGTGGCTTGAAGAGGAGGGGAGCAATGGAAAAGAATAATGTTTGCGGTGAAAATAGGGATGCTTGAGGGAATACAGCGTTTCGGTCGGACATTTCTCACTGGTGTACAGAGAGATCATTATGAGTGATGTTGGCAGAGAGAATGAGAGTGATAGAAAAAAGGAAATCAAAAATTAGATCAGATTGTATGTAAATATTGACCAAGTGGAATTTAGGAAGTAATCTGGAGGAGTAGAGAAGATACCGCGTGGAAAAGGCAGCTTGACATTTGTTGGAATAAGTGGAATGTGGTTCACTGAAGTGGTCTGAGTTCATGGAAAGGAGAAAAGGAACGAAAACAACATTACATACAAAGATGCTCATATTTGAATTGAACAAAGGGGAACATTAAGAATTCAAACGCTCGTGGCTAAAGGGTAGCGAATAAAAGGAAAGCCTAGAAAAATAAATGAACACTTGGAAAGGAAAATGATAAAGACAATGGGAGAGAGAGAGAGAGAGAGAGAGAGAGAGAGAGAGAGAGAGAGAGAGAGAGAGAGAGAGAGAGAGAGAGAGAGAGAGAGAGAGAGAGAGAGAGAGAGAGAGAGAGAGAGAGAGAGAGAGAGAGAGAGAGAGAGAGAGAAAGTGCGAGTTCATATAATAACAGACAAGACAAAGATTGAAAAATACCTCAATGCTAAGTGGAGTAAAGAGACACAGACACTAAATCACGAAAGCCAAGTTGCATATGAGATAACAATAACAAAAGCATAACACTTCACTTCATAACACGCTCTGACGATGCACCGGAAACATGGCTGGGTGTGGCAGTGCTGAGGTGAAAAAGATCAACACACAGTAGAGGGTGAAAAAAAAAAAAAAAAAAGAATATATGAATCCTCTCGTTGAATTAAACATGAAGTAAAAAAATGTGTAGGGGGAAAAAAATGTTAATCTAAATGGAGAGTTATTTTTTGTTGTTGTTGTTGTTTCCTGTTATTTTTTTCTTTGCGTAGCGCCGCTTCCTACATAATAATTAATACATTTTCATTTTTTCTTGTCTTTTATAGTTAGTTATTTTTTTCATCCTGTGTACTAATTAACGTGTGTGTGTGTGTGTGTGTGTGTGTGTGTGTGTGTGTGTGTGTGTGTGTGTGAATAAACGCAACACACCCATCTATCCACTCACCCACCCACCGACACACACACACACACACACACACACACACACACACACACACACACACACACACACACACACACACACACACACACACATACACACACACACACACAAACAGTGGGATCTGTTTACCTGAGAGAGAGAGAGAGAGAGAGAGAGAGAGAGAGAGAGAGAGAGAGAGAGAGAGAGAGAGAGAGAGAGAGAGAGAGAGAGAGAGAGAGAGAGAATTCCTATCAAAACTAGCAGCAGATGACGTCTTTGAGGTAACTTAATATTGAGGGAAAAAATGGAAATAAACGTGTGTGACTTTGAAATATAGTAATTATAAAGAACAGACTTTGACTTATTGTACATGATATCTAGATGCATTCCCAAGGTTAAGCTGACAGCAATATCATCACCATTATTAGGAAAATAATTAACATTACATTAAGTATCAAGAATAAAAAGAAAATAGATAAGTTAGTACCAAAATTTTCCAAACTGGATAAAAAAAATAGAATAAAACTTAATAAAAAGTAGCTGTTCCAATAAACACTTTTCTCGTGTTCATAAAACTGTACCTTTGGTCTGCTTTAATTTCCAGGAAGGAAAGGTTTCGAATGTGGCTTTGCAGATTCATGAGTTATTCATGCACATGGCGAGACTTCCTGGGTCGTGAACAAGATAAGTGTACGTCAACGTCCAGGAAATGTTTACTATCTACAACAAATATAATATATATATATATATATATATATATATATATATATATATATATATATATATATATATATATATATATATATATATATATATATATATATATATATATATATATAATATATATATAGGCGGTGGCATAGTGGATAAGGTGGTGAGCGTGGAATTGAGTAGACGTCCACGCGTAGGTTCGAATCCCACCATGTTCAGCCTTTGAAACGCTTTTCTATTTGTCGAGTGGTTTAAAGTTACCTACATATCACCATGATACCCAGGTTCTAGGTAGGCGGTGATATGGGCCCTAATACGGGTACCACTATAAATAAAATTGCCTGCGCCACTAATTGGCGGAAGCTGAACAGCGTTTCCCATATATATATATATATAGCTGTTTTGGCTAGAGAAGAGAAGTGAAGTTTTCGGTTTAGATTGTAAGTAAAGGACAGACCGATGATGTTCAGAGTAGATGGGGACAGTTGAGTGTCATGGAAAAAGCGGGGATATTTATGTGAAAGGTTGTGTCGTGTTGATAGATGGAGGAATTGAGATTCAAGGGAGTGAATATCAGTAAGTTGGCTCTGCCTAATGTAAATATTTTAAAGAGATCAGTAGTCAGACGTTCTGTGGCGTCCCTGTGTAATCTGTTTACTTCCTGAAGTGTTGGTTGTCTCTGAAAAGACGTGTAAAAGTGCAGGACAGTATCATCTGTTAAGGAGTGGATACAACAAGAAGTTTGGTTTAGAATATCATTGCCTAATAACACGAAGAGAGTGGGTAACAGGACAGAACCCTGAGGAGCACCACTGTTAATAGATTTAGAAGAGCAGTATCTGTCTGATATAACAGCCATAGAAAGGTCAAAAAAGAAAACTTGAAATGAAATTGTAGAGTAAATATTAAAAACAGTAGGAGGTACTTTAGAAATCAAAGCTTTGTGCCAAGTTCTGTCAGAAGCTTTTGATATTTCTAAGGTAACATTAAAAGTTTCATCAAAATCTCTAATTGAGGCTGAAGACTCGGTAAGGAAAGCCAGATCATCAGAATAAGCACCTTGACGGAATCCATATTGGCGAAAAGATAGAAGATTGTGAAGTGACAGATGTTTAAGAATTTTTCCGGTGTGAATAGATTAAAAAAAAATGTAGGTTGAGCTGAAGATTAAAGCAATTGGACGGTATTTTGCGGGATTGAAACGATCACCCTTTTTAGAAATGGGCCAAATGTAGACAAACTTCTAGCAAAAAGAAAAGGTAGAAATCGATAGACAAAGTTAAAAGAGTTATACTAGGCAAGGTGAAGAAAAAAAAAATAAAATAAAAAGAGAAGGAAGAAGAAAAGGTAAAGTAAGAAAAGAAAAAAAAAAGAAGAAACTGAAGAAGAAGAAGAAGAAGAAGAAGAAAAAAAAAAAAAAAGAACAAGAACAAGAGGAAGAACAAGAACAAGAAGAAGAAAAGAAAAGAAGAAGAAAAAGAAGAAGAAGAAAAGAAGAAAAGAAGAAGAAGAAGAAGAAGAAGAAGAAGATGAAGAAGAAGAAGAAGAAGAAGAAGAAGAAGAAGAAGAAAAAGAAGAGGGACAAGGAAAGAAGAAGAAAAAGAATAAGGAAAAGAAGAAGAGCAACAACAACAACAACAACAACAACAACAACAACAACAACAACTACGTCTCCCTCCACTGCACTCGGAAAAATAACGCTGACAAAAAAAAAAAAAAAAAAAAAAGAAGAAAACCGTCGAGGTAATGCTGGGCTTGTTTGCAATTAAACCATTTATTTGAAAGTAAATAAGGCAGGAAGCAAAGTAAATACACACTCTGAAAATATTAAAGCAGAACGTTTCTTTTAAGATTAATGTTAAATTTACCGTAATTTTTAATGAGGCACATGAAAGATGGAGAAAACTTTTTTTTTCATTACTTTTTTTCACAAATGTACCACGAAACTCAGCTCACTAATCCTAGATCGAGAAGAGGAGGAGAAGGAGGAAGAGGAGGAGGAGGAAGAGGAGGAGGAGGAGGAGGAGGAGGAGGAGGAGGAGGAGGAGGAGGAGGAGGAGGAGGAGGAGGAGAAGGAGGAGGAGGAGGTAGAAGTGGTAAAGTGGAGAGTAGCGAGAGAGGCAAAACATGACGAGCAGGACAAGTAGGAGGGGACGCGAATGACAAGGAGATACTTCCCATCGTGTTTGTAGACATTCCTGCTATGAATATATTTGATACAATTCTCTCTCTCTCTCTCTCTCTCTCTCTCTCTGTGTGTGTGTGTGTGTGTGTGTGTGTGTGTGTGTGTGTGTGTGTGTGTGTGTGTGTGTGTGTGTGTGTGTGTGTGTGTGTGTGTGTGTGTGTGTGTGTGTGTGTGTGTGTGTGTGTGTGTGTGTGTGTGTGTGTGTGTGTGTGTGTGTGTGTGTGTGTAGAAGTTCCAAAAAGTTTGCCAATTCCAGCCATACCATCCGTGTGTCGTAAATGTTCCGACACAGTATCCCTTTCCCTTCAGGGTTTTTCTTTTTTTCTATTTTAATAAACATTCAAACATATCCTCTCCCTAGCCATCACCATACATTCTACTCGCCCCTCTCCCGCCTTTCCCTCCCCATCATGCATTATTCTGCTAAAGTTAGTTAGTTTCTGCGCCGCTAGAGGGTTCTTGCATGTTACAGCGGACACCACACAAATGTTGTTATCAACCCCATGCTCCCTTCCTTTGTCCAGCCCGTCCAGCCTACATTTTGAAGTACCATTATCTCTCTCTCTCTCTCTCTCTCTCTCTCTCTCTCTCTCTCTCTCTCTCTCTCTCTCTCTCTCTCTCTATATATATATATATATATATATATATATATATATATATATATATATATATATATATATATATATATGCAGTCTTTGTTATAGGCTATGTTGAAAGGCTTCACTTTTGATATGTTTGTATTGGTATAAAGCATTCATGATGTTGGACGCATCAGCTGCAAATCGTGTAGTGTCTACTGTCACTGATTATGCGGACTATGAATAAACAATAATATTTATCTCGTACTGTATCATGGGCCTAAATCAGATATGCATTTATAATTAGTACTATCAGTGATACTAATAATTGACACCGCAGTATTAAAGTGTTAACAGGAAATGTGATATTATATTATTTCAGTGATGCTCTCACGGCGGGAGGGACGCGGCTGGAAAGGAACAGAACTACTGATCCTGATGACCCTCAGGTGGCGACCAATCCTCATTCTCTAGGTAGGGATTATTTCCATGTGCGAAAATACAAGTCACGAACGTCACTCCCTATTCATTAATCTGTGATACTTGACAAACAACATCCACTGCATAACCGCGCTAAACATGCCTTGTCCTGAACACTTTATTAAGTGAAATCACGTGGTGATTTTTTTCTGTACGACACATTGTCAGTTCCTTTCTAACTCGTGAAGTGGAATATCACACGAGGAAAACAATAAATACACTAGTGAATAAATACATATGTAAGTAAATGTTTAGTGTTAATAAACAATAAACATTTCAAGAGGAAAATGTCGAGTCTGTGAGATCTCTCTATATTCTCATGATTATATATATATATATATATATATATATATATATATATATATATATATATATATATATATATATATATATATATATATGAAATCAGATATTGCAAACTCAAACATCTCTACTATCTTTCTCTCCAAAGTCTCACTTCAGCGGCGAACATTCTTGGACAATTCTTCAACAAAAATATTAACTATAAATTTCCCACACAACCTCAATTAGTTTCTACGAAGCTGTTGTTCCGTGCTGTCTGTATTAGTCTCAGTGCTGTCTGCATCGGTTCCTCCCCTTTCATTACTAATTTCATATATCATCCTTAGCTGCACTGACAAGGGCCCCATACACGCTCGGGCGGCCTGTCCAGCCTGAACAGTCGGCCTGACAGGTGTTGAACCGTCACCCACACACTAATCAGGCCGCCTAAAGACACAACTTAGTTTTAACGAGACACCGCCGTGTGATTATGGCCTCTCTCATGGGCAAGGATGAGCTACACCTAATTATCACATCAGCTATTGCAGTGACACACCTATCTGATGCTGCTGTCTCTTCGAAGTCCTTTTATCTAGAAGGAAGACACATGCATGCGCAAGGTCATATCACCTCATGAGAGGTTGAATGCTTTAAAATTTTCTGCAAGCAGGTCATATGCTATATTTTCTTTATTTTTTACTTCAATCCGAAAAGTCTTTTGATTTAATTCTCTTGAGACATGGATTTTCCTTGTAAATTTTTACATATTCCATCTTAAGGTTCCGCTCTTCTTCCGTGGAACAAAGGGTGCTTGGTGCGGCAGGCGTATTCTTAGTATGCTGCCGAGTGCTGTAATG